>NC_081522.1:1170962-1178462 GCF_030273125.1 Centropristis striata | reverse complement strand
GACATTTTTTCCCCAATTAAACCTCATAACAGTATATTAATAATTGTTCAAATGAACATTATCTTTACAAAATTAAAACACTGCTTACATAAATGCATCAATACAAATAATCTTACAATATATTTGGATTATATAACAATCTGAGTGGGTCCATTCTGCATAATGAATACTTTTGATACTTTAAGAACATTTTAGATGCTGATAATTTTGTACTTTTACTGAATAAGGTTTTGAATGCAGGACTTTTAAATGTAACAAGTAATTTCACCAGCGTGGTATTACTACTTTTACTGAAGTAAAGGATCAGGGGACTCTACAGGCCTACACACATGACTGTATGACTTTTTGTATTGATGCATTTATGTAAGCAGTGTTTTAATTTTGTAAAGATAATGTTCATTTGAACAATTATTAATATACTGTTATGAGGTTTAATTGGGGGAAAACATTTCTAATCACTTTGAATCGATCATGTTTTTTTAATTTTTTATGTCAAATCTCAACCTGAAAAGTAACTAAAGCTGTTAAAGCTAAATGTAGTGGAGTAAAAAGTACAATATTTGCCCTCCACATTTGTAGTGGAGTAGAAGTATAAAGTTACAAAGTACCTCAAAATTGTACTTAAGTACAGCAGTTGAATAAATGTACATAGTTACATTACACCTCAGAATATATAAAGTAAATTAGAACATAACATTTAAAAGCATTAGAAACTCATGGAAGCCTGATCATTTGACTGAATCACTTTAAAATGTCACTTTATAGATTTAGGGTTGCCTTCCTTTTGAAACAATCCAATTAATTAAGCGGGAGGTGATTGTGTTCATTCCCAGTGGTGGAATGTACGTCGACTCAAGTACTGCACTTAAGTACAATTTTGAGGTACTTGTACATTACTTGAGTATTTCTATTCTATGTAACTTTATACTTCTACTCCACCACATTTAGTCAGTCATACAAAACTCCTACACTCTCTCCTCCCCCCATGTCATAAGTTTGTTCATGTTGTTAAGTGTATTGAGTGCTTTTGTTGCCAAGGTTTTCTTTTTCTTCTCCTCTCCTCTCCTCATGTTATGCTGTATTTCTTTTCTTTCATCCTTTCTCCCTGTCCTGTCACCTCTTTGTCATATTGTATGTATGTTACGTATGTTTGGACGGGTTGAAGGCTAATTTTGTTGTCCTCGTACTTGTTACTCGGTTCAATGACAATAAAGACGATTCTGATTCTGACTGTATCTTAAAGCAGTAGATCTCAACCTTTTTGAGTCGCGACCCCCAGTTTATTGTGCATGTTGTCCGTGACCCCCACTCACTGAACACAATCTCACACGCACAGTTCAGATCACCCAAAAAAGAAACAAAATGACCAAAAAAGAGACACAAAATGACCACAAAATGATCAAAAAAAGACACAAAATGACCAAAAAAAGACACAAAATTACTAAAAAAAGGAAACAAAATGACCAAAAAAAGACACAAATTGACCACAAAATGATCAAAAAAAGACACAAAATGACCAAAAAAAGACACAAATTGACCACAAAATGACCAAAAAAGACAGAAAATGACCAAAAAAGAAACAAAATGACCAAAAAAGAGACACAAAATGACTAAAGAAAGACACAAAATTACTAAAAAAAGGAAACAAAATGACCAAAAAAAGACACAAATTGACCACAAAATGATCAAAAAAAGACACAAAATGACCAAAAAAAGACACAAATTGACCACAAAATGACCAAAAAAGACAGAAAATGACCAAAAAAGACACAAAATGACCAGAAAAAGACAGAAAATGACACATAAAAGAAACAAAATGACCAAAAAATAGAAACAAAATGACAAAAAAAAAGACACAAAATGACTAAAAAAAGGAAACAAAATGACCAAAAAAGACACAAAATGATCAAAAAAAGATACAAAATGACCAAAAAAGACACAAAATGACCAGAAAAAAGACACAAAATGACTAAAAAAAGAAACAAAATGACCAAAATAGACACAAATTGACCATAAAATGATCTAAAAAGACACAAAATTACCAAAAAAGACACAAAATTACCAGAAAAGACACAAAATTACCAAAAAAAGACACAAAATTACCAAAACCCCCCACAAAATGACCAAAAAAAGACAAAATGACAAAAAAAGACACAAAATGACCAAAAAAAGACACAAAATGACCAGAAAAAAGACACAAAATGAATAAAAAAAGGAAACAAAATGACCAAAATAGACACAAATTGACCATAAAATGATCTAAAAAGACACAAAATGACCAAAAAAGACACAAAATGACCAGAAAAGACACAAAATTACCAAAAAAAGACAAAATGACAAAAAAAAGACACAAAATTACCAAAAAAAGACAAAGTGACAAAAAAAGACACAAAATGACCAAAACCCCCCACAAAATCACCAAAAAAAGACATTAAATGACCAAAAAGACTAAAACACATTAACACATGAACACTTTAACACAGTGGAGACAGAGCTGACTTCCAAAATGATTTGGCGACCCCCAGAAATCATCTCGCGACCCCAATTGGGGTCCAAGGTTGAGAACTACTGTCTTAAAGGACAGAAAAGTAGACTGTGAAGGTATAATAACAATGATAATTGTCTCCAAGGCATTGACATGTGAATATAACATCAATTGATTAGTACTCATGAATCTCAAGCATCATCTACCTCTGATATACGTATATAAGCAGCAGACCTTGCAGAAATCTGCCAATGTCACGTTGAGAACTGTTCAGAAAAATACTTGAGGTTGCTATGAACCAGGTTCAAAAAGTTGCATTTGTATCCATGGAAACAGTGAGCTCTAAAAACTTTTTCCATCCAGCAGCAGAACCAGTGGCATTGAAAGACTAAGGACAGTGACCACTTCAGAAGCTGTTCTATGTAGAAAAGAAGTCCGCGAAGGTTCAATTTGCAATCCGGAAATTGCATGTTTGGATTCTGACGTAGTGAGGAAACAAATGGGAAATATTTCTACCATTTAGCAAATTGCAAAATAATGATTTCCTTTTTAAATGTAGCAGCACAGAGGATCTACCACACCACAGTCTCAAGATATAGTGTCACCTGTTTGTTACGTCATTTCACCAATAATAAAAAAAAATAAAAAACTATTAAACCACCCTTGTTTTCTCCTTGAAAATAGCTCATGAGAGTTTAATTGAAGAGCTGATATTTAGCCATTTTCTTATTATCAAGAAAACTATGAAAAATTTCTAGATATCAGCAACTTCAGTATCCAACCAAACGTCTCCTTATTGTGTTATGGTGTTGAATGATGTAGAGATAAATGTTTTTTTTAGACTATTGTGATGAAAAAGACACAAAATTAACCAAAAAAAACAAAATTAACAAAAAAAGACACAAAATGATCAAAGAAAGACACAAAAAGACCAAAAAAAGACACAAAAAGAACAAAAAAAGACACATAATGACCCAAAAAAGACACAAAATGACCAAAAAAAGACACAAATAACCAAAAAAAGACACAAAATAACCAAAAAAGACACAAAAAGACCAAAAAAGACACAAAATGACACAAAAAAGAAACAAAATTACAAAAAAAGACACAAAAAGACCCAAAAAAGAAACAAAATTACCCAAAAAAGACACAAAAAGACAAAAAAGACACAAAATGACCCAAAAAAGACACAAAATGACCAAAAAACCCCACAAAATGACCAAAAAAAGACATTAAATGACCAAAAAGACTAAAACACATTAACACAGTGGAGACAGAGCTGACTTCCAAAATGATTTGGCGACCCCCAGAAATCATCTTGCGACCCCAATTGGGGTCCCGACCCCAAGGTTGAGAACAGCTGTCTTAAAGGACAGAAAAGTAGACTATGAAGGTATAATAACAAAGATAATTTTCTCCAAGGCATTGACATGTGAATATAACATCAGTTGATTAGCACTCATATGAATCTCAAGCATCATCTACCTCTGATATACGTAAAGCAGCAGACCTTGCACATACCTTGCAGAAATCTGCCAATGTCACATTGAGAACTGTTCAGAAAAATACTTGAGGTTGCTATGAACCAGGTTCAAAAAGTTGCATTTGTATCCATGGAAACAGTGAGGTCTAAAAACTTTTTCCATCCAGCAGCAGAACCAGTGCCATTGAAAGACTAAGGACAGTGACCACTTCAGAAGCTGTTCTATGTAGAAAAGAAGTCCGCGAAGGTTCAATTTGCAATCCAGAAATTGCATGTTTGGATTCTGACGTAGTGAGGAAACAAATGGCAAATATTTCTACCATTTAGCAAATTGCAAAATAATGATTTCCTTTTTAAATATAGCAGCACAGAGGATCTACCACACCACAGTCTCAAGATAGTGTCACCCTGTTTGTTACGTCATTTCACCAATAAAAAAAAAAGAAAAAACTATTAGACCACCCTTGTTTTCTCCTTGAAAATAGCTCATGAGAGTTTGATTGAAGAGCTGATATTTAGCCATTTTCTATGGTTCTCTTGATAATGATTTTGGTTATTATCAAGAAAACTATGAAGCATTTCAAGTTGACCAAAAAACACACACAAATTGACCAAAAAAGACACAAAATTACCAAAAAAAGACACAAAATAACCAAAAAAAGTCACAAAATAACCAAAAAAAGACACAAAATGACCCAAAAAAGAAACAAAATTACCAAAAAAAGACACAAAATGATCAAAGAAAGACACAAAAAGACCAAAAAAAGACACAAAAAGACCAAAAAAAGACACAAAATGACCAAAAAAGTGTGACCAAAAAGACTAAAACACATTAACACATGAACACTTTAACACAGTGGAGACAGAGCTGACTTCCTCCAATCCAATCCAATCCACTTTATTTATATAGCACAATTTTAGCAAACACAAGGTTTCCAAAGTGCTGCACAAACAATAAATACATAACACAATACAAAGAGATGTAGTAAACAATAGATCAGTAAGATGCAATAAATTAAAAATGGGATAAAAATAAATAAAATAAAATGTAAAATGTACTGCCCGCACAAAATAAAATATGCATGAATACAATAAAAACAAAAAAATCATAAAATCGTAAAATCAACATAAAATCAACATAAAATCAACACTCTACGTGCTGTTAAAAGCCAACGAGAAGAGGTGGTTTTAAGAAGAGATTTAAAATGAGACAGTGAGGAGGATGTCTGATGTGCAGCGGCAATTCATTCCAAAGTTTTGGAGCTGCGATGGCAAAAGCTGGTTCCCTCTGAGCTTCAGCCGAGCTCTGGTACTCTCAGGAGAAGCTGGTCAGCTGACCTGAGAGAGCGGGTAGGAGAGTCGGGGTGCAGCAGCTCAGAGAGGTCAGGAGGAGCAAGACCATTTAAAGCTTTAAAAGCAAATAAAATCATTTTAAAATGAATCCTAAAATGAACGGGCAGCCAGTGCAGTGAAGCTAAAACAGGTGAAATGTGCTCATACTTTCTTGTGCCAGTTAAAAGACGTGCAGCAGCATTTTGGACCAGTTGAAGGCGGGCAATGGAGGACCCACTAACCCCCATATAAAGTGCGTTACAGTTATCCAGCCGAGTGGTCACGAAATGATTTGGCGACCCCCAGAAATCATCTTGCGACCCCAATTGGGGTCCCGACCCCAAGATTGAGAATAGCTGAATTAGAATATCATGGAAAAGTCCATTTCCAGTAGCTCACATCAAATAGCTCCAACCAAGTACTGAGTGCATGTAACTGAAAATACTTTTTAGAGGCCAACATTTCCATATTGAACATACTTTTTTTTTTTAAATTGGTCTTTTGTAATATTTGATTTTTTGAGACAGTGGATTTTAGGTGTTCATTAAATGTAAGCCATAATCATTATAATTAGGAACAAAATAAATAAATGAAGACATGAAATGTTTCATTCTGTGTGGAATGGATCTATATAGTGTGTTATTTCCACTTTTTGAATTGACTTACTGACATAAATAAACTTTTCTATGGTACTCTAATTTATTGAGATGCACCTGTACATATAATAAGTTCATAGATATGTGATGTTGGGTAGGACAAGGATATAAAGTACTGTGTAAATGTTTTAGGAGGGTTTTGCAAAAATGCTTCTAAATAAGAATGCTTTCAAAATGAAATGTCAATAGTTTCTTTTCTTTTTTTCAATGAACAAAATGCAAAGTGAGTGAACAGAAGAAGAATCTACATCAGATCAATATGTGCTGTCACCATCCTTTTCCCTCAAACCAGCATCAGTTCTTAGAGGGATTTTTTCACACCTGTCTAAGACTTTAGCACAGCTCTCTATACCAGCTACTCTCAACCTTGGGGTTGGGACCCCAATTGGGGTCGCGAGATGATTTCTGGGGGTCGCCAAATCATTTTGGAAGTCAGCTCTGTCTCCACTGTGTTAAAGTGTTCATGTGTTTTAGTCTTTTTGGTCACTTAATGATTTTTTTGGTCATTTTGTGTTGTTTTTTCAGTCATTTTGTGTCTTTTCTGGTCATTTTTGTGTCTTTTTTTAAGTCATTTTGTGGTCAACTTGTGTCTTTTTTGGTCATTTTGTGTTCATATGTTAATGTGTTTTAGTCTTTTTGGTCACTTAATGTCTTTTTTTTGGTCATTTTGTGTTGTTTTTTCAGTCATTTTGTGTATTTTTTGTTCATTTTGTGTCTTTTTTTGGTCATTTGTGTCTTTTTTGTTCATTTTGTGTCTTTTTTTGGTCATTTTGTGTCTTTTTTTGATCATTTTGTGGTCAATTTGTGTCTTTTTTGGTCATTTTGTGTCTTTTTTGGTCATTTGTGTCTTTTTTTTCATTTTGTGTATTTTTTGGTCATTTTGTGTATTTTTTGGTCATTTTGTGTCTTTTTTCGTAATTTTGTTTCCCTTTTTTGGTCATTTTGTTTCTTTTTTGGGTGATCTGAACTGTGCGTGTGAGATTCTGTTCAGTGAGCGGGGGTCGCGGACAACATGGATGTTAAATTGGGGCTCGCGACTCAAAAAGGTTGAGAACTACTGCTCTATACTGTGAATGACTCCGGGGCCGATGCAGCGCTGTATTCAGCAGCAGCTGGGATTTCATTTATTTGAGATCACGATGCTCAGCCTGCTTTCTCCCCTGAGTTCTATGGATAAACAAACACTACGCTGTGGTCAGACTACTACCACATGGGGAGGGACACAGTGTGTGTGCGGTTTGTTACAGTTGTGATGGTGGTTATGAATTACACTACCGATCCCTTGAGTTACCGCAGAGTGGGAGGATGGATGGGCTACTGGACATGAACCCGACTCTTAAAGGGATGGTTTCTATGCTTTATGTGAATATCCAGAAGGTTGCTTCCCCATCTCTTGATTACATGAAAAGGAAATGAGAGGAAGAGTTAGAGTTGGACCACAGACTGTATATAAATAATGGACGTAGTCACTGTGACGTCACCCATTGGTTTGTGGCCCGTTGGAAGCCTCGAGTTCAGCGTTATACTCGTCGCCATCTTGTTTC
>NC_081522.1:945962-1165962 GCF_030273125.1 Centropristis striata | reverse complement strand
CCAAAAAAAAAAGGTTCCCAAGCGAAATTTTGAGTTTTTGACATTCTAATTTGTATCAAATGGCCACCAAATGCCCATCTTGCACAGTCATTGGACCATTTCCCCTTAGTTTTTTTGTAAGTAGGCAATCAATGATGAGGAAATTAAGTTTCTAGATCTATAGTCTAGAGTCAGAGCAAGGATATAGTGGAGGCTCAGTGTCTTTTTTATGTATATATATATATGCAAAATACCAACTGTAACATTTACAAGTGATATTGATTGAATATTTATGTCGGCCTTAAAAAAATGACACAAATAATGCTTAATTTCCCCTTAAAAGTTGGTATTTTGCGTATACATATATATATATATATATATATATATATATATATATATATATATACACATAAAAAAGACACTGAGCCTCCACTATATCCTTGCTCTGACCCTAGACTATAGATCCAGAAACTTAATTTCCTCATCTTTGATTGCCTACTTACAAAAAAAACTTGTAAGTAGGCAACTGAGCAAGATGGGCAATTTTGCGGCCATTTTGATATGCAAATGAGAAGGTCAGAAACTCAAAATTTCGCTTAGGAACCGTTTTTTTTTTTTATTCAGCACCCTTGAAATAAGTAAAGTAGGCCGGTTCCTGACTTGTACCCATAAATGCTCCTCACTTTCACTTTTGGGACAATTTCGTCTAGACTAGTAGGCATCAGTGTTTTTTGGCAGTTAAATTTAACAAGTGACTAACAGGCCACTACACACATATAGTAAGTACATGCCTGATATAAACTGCTGTGGTGATCCTTCAGAAACATTCAGTATGTTTTGCTGTCACCTGCTGTTAGAGTTTGAGTCAGAAACATGTCAGCAGATTCTAGTGAGGACTAATAAAACTAGAAGTGACTGCTACATCTCAACATTTTCTCCTTGTTGGGGAGCCCAGACACAGCAGAGACACAGCAAATAAAAACTACATTTAGAACAGGAATGAGAGGGGGAGGAGAACAGATAAGAAGAAAAAGAAAAGAGAAAGAAATGGTGGTAATTTGAAAAAGGAAAAAAAAGAGTCCGATGGAGGTGATAAACATTCAGAGTGTGTTTGTATAGTGAATAGTGGGTTTTTTCTGCTATCATTACCCACAAAACTCACAAAACCACACACCGCATTGCCTCATAAATCCAGCACCAATTAGCCAAATTAAACCCTCTTCCTATTAGAGAGAAAGGAGAAAACACTTAAGTGTTTTTAAGTGTCAAATAAAAGGGTAAAAAAGAAAGCCAAGGATTCTTGCCTAGCTGGGACTAAACGCCAAGGAGAACCAAGGAGAACCAAGGAGAACCAAGGAGAACCAAGGAGAACCAAGGAGAACCAAGGAGAACCTTACCAAGGGGTAACCTCAAGATATCTGAATGAAAAGGTGTTGAAACATTCTATAAGTTCTCACATTTACAGAATGCCCACTTTACACCAAATAAAAGATATTGATCAGGCAACTGACAATGAAGAGGAAGGAACAGAATGAATCAATAGTTCAATACCAGCAATTGTATGAAGTCATTAAAGATAATGTACGAGTGTTATGTGGCTGAGAAGTGTATGTTTCTGTGTTTGTGTGTAGTTTACTTGTAATGTGGTTTTGTTATGTCAGAAAATGTCAATAAACATATTGTTTAAAAAAAAAAGATACTCGTTATGCAGAATGGAACCACTCAGATTGTGAGATATATATATATATATATATAATTATTTTTCAAAAAAACTATTAGATTATTTGTAATTATGCATGTTTTTAAGCAGCATTTTACTGTTGTATGCTTTTATTTATTTTTTGTTTTTTTTTTATTTTATTTTTTATTAACGAAGAAACAAAGAAAAGAACAGTGGATTACTTATTAGGAGCCACAATATAAAAACAAAACACTAAAACACAATTCTAGACAACAAAGACTCAACCATATTTACAAATTAGACAATGTACACACAAATAACATACAAAGAATAATATAAAGGATAACCACAACAACAAAAATGAAAACAACGATACACCAGTACAAAGCCACACGGCGAAAACAGACAGACAGGGGGAGGAGAACAGATAAGAAGAAAAAGAAAAGAGAAAGAAATGGTGGTAATTTGAAAAAGGAAAAAAAAAAAGAGGAGGTGATAAACATTCAGAGTGTGTTTGTATAGTGAATAGTGGGTTTTTTCTGCTATCATTAGCCACAAAACTCACAAAACCACACACTGCATTGCCTCATAAATCCAGCACCAATTAGCCAAATTAAACCCTCTTTCCTATTAGAGAGAAAGGAAAAAAACACTTAAGTGGGCAAAATATTTGTTGACTTCTGAACATCCACATTACACACTACAAATTCTCTGTATTTTGAACATTCTGGGCAGGAGTGTAATGTATATTTTTGCACTACAGAGACAGCAGAGTCTCTGCAGGCTGGTCAGCTAATTAAACGACTGCTTGGCCTCAGCGGCAGTTAATGCTGTTCAATTATGAATGAGAGAGACGGGGTGAAGAGGGCAGCACATTCAATGGAGGGGGGGATGGAGGGATGGATGGTGCAAATACAGGATAAAAGGGATAAAAAGCCATGCAGGGGGAAGAAAAAGGAGGATTTGAAAGAGATGAGCAAATAAAGAAGAAGAAATCTAAGATGAGAGGGGCCAGTTTGAAATCAGAGACCAGAGAAGACAGAAAGTTAAGACCAAGAAAGAGAAAGAAAACATTAATCATGAAACAAACACAGGCAGGGGTTCACACTTGATGTTGTGGTTGTGTTTTGCTGCTTTGAACTAGACAGTGGAGGGTCTAATTTAGTGTCAGTCTGGCTGAACGGGGCCTCTGGCGACATGGCACCCAGTGTTTGTTTTGGTCCACCTGCCAGCCAGAGGCTCCGCTCTTTATCTCTCTTTATCTCTCCGTCTTCCTCACTTTCTCTCTGTCTCTTGTCACAGCTTTGTCTAGATGGAGGTTGTTTCTTTCTGCTGCTGTCACCTGATTCTCTCTCTGTCTGTCTGCGTCTCACATTTTGTTGTCTGTCTTTAGAATAGAAGAGAATCTTTTCACTTCAATCTGTCTTAATCCCTTTTATTTCTTTTGATTCTCACCTTTAGATTCTGCAGGATCGGAATTCGGCTACATTTTTGCGAGAGAAATAAAAGGCAATTTTTAAAGTCAAGTCAAGTCAAAGTTTATTTATAGTGCACATTTACTTTACAATAACCATCATTTATAAACGGTAAACAGATTATTAATGTTTAATCGTCATTTATAAACTGTTTATAGACCATTTAGAATGGTAAATACATCATTTATGAATGTTAAACTAACTTAATCATGTATAAATGCCAAATAGATGTATATCATTTATAAATATGTCTATTAATGTAAGTTTATAGTTACTTTACCATTAACAAACAATTAAATCATAATTAATTGTTTATAAACGGTTTTAGTTGCACCCATTTTAATATTTTTAACTCCATATTAAGTATGTTAATGATTTTGAAATGATTCATAGACCTTTAAGAAAATTGGTTGAAAACATTTAACGATTAAATATGTAAAGCACTTTGTAAATGGTTAATAATTGGTTTATAAACCACCTATAAACATGATTTAGTTGGTTATTGTAAAGTGTTTTATTCCATAGAGAACAGCTGTGAGTGAAGACTAGAACACAGTGCACCAGGGGCCAATTGTTCCTCTATGTCCCTTTGTTTCTCTTCTGTTCTGTCTGACTTAATCTTTTCCTACAATAAAATAAAAAACAATGGAGCAGAATATAGTGCAGCTACTGATATACACTGTAAAAAATGTCTGTAGATTTTACGGTGAAAAACTGCTAAACCATGACAGTAAAAGACCGTAAAATGATAAATGAGTTAATTCAGTTTCAGTGAAACACTGTAAATATATATATCAGCCAAAACAGTATTTTTTAATTTTTTAAAATACATTACCCCACTGTAAAATACACTGGCACTGTGTTTGTAGCAAAAATATACTGTAATATATATACAAGCCATCATTTTTGCATTTAAATTTTAAAATACTTTTTCTCTCTTTTTTGTTAAATGTACTAAACACCATATCTCTAACAGAAATATAATTAAATATTTAATGGTAAAATCCTTAATTCATGCATCATTTATAAAATATTTTCTTATCAATTATATGGCAGAACAGCGTTTCTTTTGATGGAAAAACGTTTTATTTTTTACGGAAGAATATGGAATAAAATGGTTTAAATCTTAAATGGGAAATCAATAGTGCTCATATCATTTTACCGCAATATTACAAAAAGTTGCACCGTATTTATTACGGTAAAGTTCTGGCAACCACGGCTGCCGGTATTTTACCGTAAAAACAACATTATTTTTTTTACAGTGTACGCAGCTAGGAATGTTGTTGTTATGGTAATAAAACAGAATATTACACCCTGTACACTGTAAAAAATATTTGTAGAAATTACAGTAAAACACTGTCAAATTGCATCAGGAATGGGGCGTAAAATTAAAAATTGTGTATCACCGTAGTAGACACTTTTAATTACCGTAAATCAAGGAATAGCACAATTTTTACTTTTACTGTCATGAACTGTAGGAAACACACAGTTTTGCTGTAAAAATATAACATTTTCATGTAAAGTTAATGGAGATTTGCCATGATGTGTGAATGAATGACACAATTACCTTAAAAATAACGAGAATATTCAGTCTAAATTAGTTTTTGCTGATATTTAAATTTACAGTAGAAAACCCCCTCACCGTATTTATTACGGTAAAGTTCTGGCAACCACAGCTGCCAGTTTTTTACCGTAAAAACAACATTTTTTTTTTTTACAGTGTAGGCTAATAATGATCAGTTGCTCACCGGTTTCCTTGAGTATTTCTCTGCAGGATATAGGGCCATATTTACACAATGCGGCAGTATAAACACATACACACATCTGTATGGACCAAGCACACACACACACACACACACGCACACACACACACACACACACAGAGAATTAAATCGGTGTAGAGCTTGGCACTTGTGCCTCCCTGGCCCCCAACCTGCTGGCTGATTCAATTTTCTGGGCAGATCTGCCGACAGTGACCGCTAACATTCACCTTTAGATGGAGAGAGAGAGAGGGAGGGAGAGAGAGAGAGGGAGAGAGAGAGAGAGAGAGAGAGAGAGAGAGAGAGAGAGAGAGAGGAAGCAATGGGGATGGCAGGTTGGGAGAGGCAAAGAGAGGGTGAGAGAAAAGGTGACTGTTACTGCGTACTTTTAGAGTTGGACGATGTGTGTGTGTGTGTGTGTGTGTGTGTGTGTGTGTGACGAAGGTGAATGCCAATACTATTCCTAAAGGGAAGAGGAACAGAGTCTGCCAACACTCAGCTTTACTCTGGAGGAAGAGCATGTGTGAGAGAGAGAGAGAGACTAGCGATGTTCATTTTTTCCTTTTGGCTTCGAGGGAAAAATCAAATTAAAACACTTAACACTTAGGAGAAAGTGCTCTGTTCATGGTGAGCCGACCAATAAATGTGAACATTATGCAGTAAGTAGAAAAACAAGATTTTTTTGCAGGTTAAATCATATTTTACGGTCTAAAGCAGAGGTGTCAAACTCTGGCCCGCGGGCCAAATTTGGCCCGCAGTGTAATTTTATTTGTCCCGCGAGGCAATACCAAATTATTATCTTATTATTGTACTATAAAAGCTGACCCGCCGGTATTATACGGCGCATTTACCGCTAATACTACAAATCCCACAATGCCCTGCTGTTGTTTTGGCGCGTCAATCAGGACAGGACCCAGAAACGCTCCTCTGTGACAGTCGTCATAGCAACCTCAAGCTAGAGCTGTCTCCCAGCTACCCCTTCCCAAAAATGGAGAAAAGAAAGGCAGAATTTATTAACCTGTTGAAAAAGTTTATTTTGATATTTAAATCAGAAGGATGCAAAATTAATAAATTAATGGCATTGATATGTTTTTTATTTGAAATTTGATTTTGCATGTCTGCACTATTTAGTTATATATTGTATGTTTATAAGCGTTGCTGGTTCCATATTTAATGTTAAAGCAAAACATGTTTGGTATATATTAAAAGGTTTATTTGTTCAATGTTGGCCCGCGATTTTATTCAAGTTTTACATTTTGGCCCATTGTGTATTTGAGTTTGACACCCCTGGTCTAAAGTCTGACTTACGTGGCAGAAGACTGAAGTATATAATACAAGGCAAGTTTATTTATATAGCACAATTCGGACACAGGGCCATTCAAAGTGCTTTACAGGGGCAAGATTAAAATACATAAAACACATTAGAAGACATTTAAAAGCGAATTAAAAAAAAAAAAGAAAAAAGTGAATGAATAAAACAATTAAAAGCGAATTAATAAAAATGACAGGTTAAAATGGAAACAGAAAAGTCTTCAGACTTGATTTAAAAGAGCTGAGAGTTGCAGCAGACCTCAAGACAAAACCTAAAGCTTTTGAAATGTAAATGCAAAATGTAAGTGAAAAACTTTTTTTTTTCTTTTATAGTCTAAATGAAATACATTTAAAAGCAAACTTTTCCAGTCAAGAATGTATTTTCTTTTATAAACGTTACGGGAATTCTAAGCAAAATTACAGTTCAGTTTTGCTTTTTTTACAATCACAACAGTGTTTATATGTCAGCATGTTATTTTAAATATAACATGATTGTTTTTATTTAGAATAATTCATTTTTTATCACCAGCATCCACTTTTTGAAAGATTATCACAAAGCTTGAAAAATAGAAAGACCAACCAGAGCAGCCACACCCGAGCTTCTGTGGCTGTGTGTGTGTGTTATATAATCCAATATCTTTCCTCATGATCGCAAATCTACACACACACACGCACACACACACACACAAATCCCATATGACTTCGTCTTCAAAGCCTTTGTCTCGCCGCGTTCAAACTCCATCATTAAAAGTGATCCTTGATGGAAGTTGAATAGAAACAAGGAGGAGCGCTGAGCGAGGTACAGACGGAGAGATGTGAGGGAATCTGATCAGGGATGAGTAGAGGAAGAGACAAGAGCAGGAAAGAAAGGGATCGGACATAGAGGAGAGGAGAAGAGATGAGAGGAGAGACAAGAAGAGAGTTGAAGAGGAGAGGGCAGCGCTCTGATTCTTTTAATTGGAGGCTTTCTGGAAAAATGACCTGAATGCTGCAATTATATTCCCCAGGAGAGACTTCATTAACACACATGCACACTTGGTAATGTTAACCCTCTATGGTACGGTGTTGCCCGAAGGAAACATCCCATTTTTGGCCTGTTAAATTTCTACAATGCATCTTTTTGAGTGATGCGATACTTTAAAAAAGAGGGAAGATTATAGGGAACCAATAGCAATGCTTTAATTTGTCACATGACCTCCAGGCGGCCATATTGAAACCCTATTTTGCAGACTTTTCCAAAGGAAACAGCTTTGCCATTTTGCGTCACAAAAAATCACTCAAATTGTAATTTCCTGGCCCTTTACCATCTGGACAAAAAAACTAATTCCTACTGATAGGTGAGTAAACCTTTATTTTTGATAGTTTCATACACTTAGACTGTTCATTCATTTCAGTCGTTGGTTCAATGGTACAATGTTGGCAGCAAAATTCAGATAAGAAACTGGTTAAAAAAGTTCCTTTTATAATGTTTTTACATTTAAAATGTTATGTATTGTAACCTGTTGAAGCTACTGAATCTTTTACACATGTTTATTAAATAAATTATGTTAAAATTTAAAAAAAAAAGAGAAAAAATATACATATACATTATACATTTTTTTCAGATTATGCTTATTTAGCCCATTTTAAGACAAAAAAACACTCCAAACAGTTTTTTCCTAACTGCCATCATAATGTGTACCATAGAGGGTTAAGACCAGGATGCAGCAACAGAAGGGAGGAGATTTCCATCTGCAATAGGCGACCAGTAACATTCCTATCCCAGTGTCCCATGAATCAGACCGGTCAGAATTCAATAAATAAACAATGGGCCTCATTCACCAATATCTTCTTAAGAATCTTCTTAGATTCTTTCTTAAGTCCTTCTTAAGAAGATTTCTAAGAAGACCCTACGTCAGATTCATCAACGTGTTCTTAAGCTGCTGAATTGTTCTCAGCCGTGTTCTTAACTTGATGAACGCCATCTCCTTGTAAATAGAGCGGGCGTGCCAGGTGAGTCTAATTACCATAGGATTAGCATAGGTAACCACCCATTAATGCCCATAAAAGGACCCCTTTGCTATTTAACTGTTAGACGGTGGAAATGTTATCAAGGCCAAAGTCCCGCAAAGACAAATGGCATGTTAAGTTTTGTTTTTTGGTCTGAGCAGGGAGGCAAACCAGGAAGTGCCTTAAGCTGCATTCTACCAAAAATGCCAACAGGGGGCGCTGATGGTGGCTGCAAAATGAGAAAACTTTTCACTTCATTTATTTTCCTTTGAATGACAGGTGGCTAACAAGACGAGCCGTCGTCAGGAGAGAAGAAAAGCAATGCGTATCCACGGTAATGTGTCAATAAAGTTTTTAAAAAGAAGGACGTTTACCACTTTGACCCTTTCACTGTATTTTCAATTAATGAATTAATTTTTTTAACAGTTTGTTCATTAAACATGACATCACTTTTGCCGGTCCGAAGGCAGGATACATTTACTGTTCTAAACATATTTAGGTTGTTTTTTACTCACTTTTTGTCTTTCCCATGATGTTACTCCTCTATCCTACAGCGTCCATTACAATTACATGGTAAATTATGCAAATTAGGAGATGACGTCATTTAGCGACTTATAGCGACTTTTAGGATAGCCAATAGCTACTTTCCTTACTGAGACGTTGGCAACACTGACCAGGCCAATCCTACTGATTGTGCATGTTGATCTTAAGTACTTGAAGTTGCAGAAGCATTTGGGTCCATTCATTTCAATACAAAATGAGAAAACTTTTCACTTCATTTATTTTCCTTTTGATTGACAGGTGGCTAACAAGACGAGCCGTCGTCAGGAGAGAAGAAAAGCAATGCGTATCCACGGTAATGTGTCAATAAAGTTTTTAAAAAGAAGGACGTTTACCACTTTGACCCTTTCACTGTATTTTCAATTAATGAATTATTTTTTTTAACAGTTTGTTCATTAAACATGTCTTGACGTCAATCCTACTGATTGTGCATGTTGATCTTAAGTACTTGGAGTTCATCTCACACAACATATATACTAAATTGCCATTTCTTAACCCATTGAAGCCTGGAAAGCGAATACGTCGTTTTGTAGTATTTGTATAAGCTGTTAACCTGCTTTCTGCTTATTTAGGGAGCTTAGCATTGTCTGTTTTGTTTGGTAGGTTTAGCTGAATCTTATTTTCCAGATAGTGATTGACTTTTGTTTCTTATTTTGGCCTTGGAGACCCTGAAGAATTAGCTGCTTCCTTTTTCTGTGCTACTTAGTTGGTTTATCTCTGTTTATTCCATTTGCCTGTTAACCCATTGAAGCCTGGAAAGCGTATACGTTGTTTTGTAGTATTAGTATATGCTCTCAAATACTTTTTGAATTTCATTTCTATCTGCTACAGAGGCTGAAAAATCTATTATTTAGTAGAAGAGTTGACACTTTTTTTCCCAGAATTTTTCAAGAATTTCCAGAAAATTAGAGGCTTATTTTAAAATCGCACAGCGATTTTTCAGGCCTCAATGGGTTAAAGGTGCCTATACAGTGGAAGATGTGGTGAGAAAGAAGACAGGCAGACAGGCAGTCAGACAGAGACAGAAGACAGACAGAGTGATACATTGATAGACAGAGAGGCAGGCAGAGAGAAAAGCACTGAAACAGAGGAGGTCACATATGCTCACTTCCATAGACATAAGCCCTGATTAAATTGAGTGTGTAGTAGCTGGCCGCTCTTCAGATAGGTGTGTGTGCGTGCGGGTGAGAATGTGAGTCCTGTAATATTGTCTGCAGTCCCATGGGCTGTAGCTGAGCAAACTCAATCAACTCCCACTCACCTTTGTGGCCCTCCCTACACTGTCAGGCCAGGACTAGACGCCACCCAGCCTCCTCTCTGGCCTGAGAGAGAGACAGAGGAGGGGGGGGGGTATGTTAGAGAGAGAGCGCGTAGGAGAAACACTGTGTATATGAGTATGCTTTTGTGTTTGTGTGTGTGTGTGGGCACATGTGCAGGTGTGCCCTTGAAAGATTCAAAAGCCTCTGCAGACTGAATGGATCAGTACAGTATGAGAGACTGAGGTTTTTCACGTGTGTTTAGTTTGTTTCACGTGGATGCGTGTCTGTTAGTATGTGTGTGCACAGAGTGGCCCTCATTTACGAAAAACGAGCATATGGCAGAAAAAAGTGAGCATACGGTCATTTCTACGCAAGGCTCGGCATTCGATCCGGTTCGCAAAAATTGGATTTCATGTGATTTGTGACTGTTCAGACTTCAAAAGAGCCATCCAGTTCCAATCTGGATGGGCTAAAAATCGGATTTTGGCTGGTAGTCTGCCCTCGTCTGCTAAATGTAAATGTGAGAGGCAGTCAGAGACCTGTGCAGAGACCGATGGGTCATCAGGAGGAAATGACAGATAGAGCTGAGTGTCATCTGCATAGCAGTGATAGGCAAAGCCATGTGAGTGGATAATCAGTGTACAGAGTGACCCTCATTTACGAAAAACGAGCATATGGCAGAAAAAAGTGAGCATACGGTCATTTCTACGCAAGGCTCGGCATTTATCAATTTGGACATGAGCAGAGGGTATACGATCAAATCTGACCATAAAACTCTGGTTGGTTCTTTTAAATTTACATTTACATGAAGTTAATCCTAAACGATTAGGCCGCGTTCAGACTGCAGGCGAATCTGATTCAAATCAGATTCCTACTCAAATCCGATTTTTAGGGCTGACTGTCCACACTGTTTTTAGCAAGTGTCCAAATCGGATATGGCTCTGTTCAGACTGGGACCACATTATTGACTGATCTGACAGGTTGCCGTAGTAACGGCGTCAGACATCATATAATTGCGACAGCGACAAGAACAACAACAACAAACATGATGGAGGCAGGTCACCTCAGTATATTGGCCTTATCACTGTCCAGTAGAGGAGCAGAACATCTCAGACGCACCAGGGGAGAAACCGGGCGGATGGACGCCCCCGTCGGGCCGTATGAGTCGGATTTCATGTGATTTGTGACTGTTCAGACTTTAAAAGAGCCATCCAGTTCCAATCTGGATGGGCTAAAAATCTGATTTTGGCTGGCAGTCTGAACCAAGGTTATTATAGTTAACGAAAACTAACGAAATAGCGAAAACTAGAATTGAAAAAACATTTTCGTTAACTGAAATAAAAATAAAAACTAGAGTTTTTAAAAAAAACGATAACTAACTGAAACTGTATTGTGTGGTTACAAAACGAACTAAAACTAACTAAAATTATAGTGGAAATGTCCTTAGTTTTCATTTTTGTCAACTTTTTTCATTCATAATTCAGTGTTTCTATTTCAACATGCAGGAACACAGTAAATATGTTTACTGAGACTGGGAACTAGAACCAAAATTCAAAACACCTGGAACTATAAGAGTTAATAACCTTATTGGGGCTGAGATGATTAACCAAAGGAAATAAAGGCAAAATTTCTATTTGAATCTCGCACCCAATACATACCCATTACAAAAAAACTAAAACTAACACTAAAACTAATAAAAACTAAACTAAAACTAAGCATTTTCAAAAACTAAAAACTAAACAAAAACTAGAAAACTCAGTCTAAAAACGAATTAAAACTAACTGAATTTGAAAACAAAAATTCACAACGAAATCAAAACTAAAACTAATGAAAAATCCAAAACTATTATAACCTTGGTCTGAACGAGGCCTTCAAGACCGTTATCCGGCTCGGACACCGGTGAAGCGTCACAGGGTTTCTTCCACCAGCGGTTTTGTCTGAATAGAAACATTTCCAACAACTGCTTTTACACGCACCTCTGTCTTGAAATGAACAGTTAAATTAATGTTCGAACATTAACATATCTCCATTATAATTACATTATTTTAATATTAATAACATTATATAGGCTATTAGGCTATTATACATATCATGGATATATAAATTAAATATTCCAACCTCACCAGGAGTTCGATTTTACACAGCTACACTGCTGACTGCAGCACTGATTTCCTTCGACGCTGCATTATTTAAACTCCCCTTGATGCCACTTTTTAGGCTGCTAAACAAAACCAGTTGGTTCTGTTGCCTTCGGAGCAGCGTTTCAGTTTCCACCTCTGAGAAATTCCTCTTCTTTTGTGCCTTTAAAAAGGAGCAAGACCTTTACTTTAGAGCATTGTTTACCTATTGCAACCAAATTAACTATAAAAATATACTCTTATTTAATTTTTTACTGGCTGTTATACATTCTGTTTCGATTTTGCTGAACCAACATAAACCCCTGGCGCTGCGTATTTCTGTACCTCCTTAAAATGTCTATTTCACTCCTCTGTGTTATTTGTAACAGGGGATTTTACTAATAAAGGTGACTATAAAAAAAGAAAAGAATCCTCTTCTTGGCCGTATTGTGTCCCTTGATTTGTAAACTTGGGGTGAGGCCTCTAATAGTATATATTAGATCAGTAGTTCTCAACCTTTTTGAGTCTCGACCCCCAATTTAACATGCATGTTGTTCGTGACCCCCGCTCACTGAACAGAATCTCACACGCACAGTTCAGATCACCCAAAAAAGAAACAAAATGACCAAAAAAAGGAAAGAAAATGACCAAAAAAGACACGAATGGACCACAAAATTATCAAAAAAGACACAAATTGAGCAAAAAAGACAAAAAATGACCAGAAAAGACACAAAATGACAAAAAAAGACACAAAATGACCAAAGAAAAGACACAAATTGACCAAAAAAGACCCAAAATGACCCAAAAAAAGAAACAAAATTACAAAAAAAAGACACAAAATGACTAAAAAAAGACACAAAATGACCAAAAAAGACACAAATTGACCACAAAATGAACAAAAAAAACCATTAAGTGACCAAAAAGACTAAAACACATGAACACTTTAACACAGTGGAGACAGAGCTGACTTCCAAAATGATTTGGCGACCCCCAGAAATCATCTCGCGACCCCAATTGGGGTCCCGACCCCAAGGTTGAGAATAGCTGTATTAGAGCGTGAAATACAAATTACTTGGCTTGTTTGCAGCCACCACAGTTATCATAAACCAACCATTGTTACACTGTGATTGGTGAGATGCCAACAAATCATATCATAAGAAGATTTATACGCTTGTATCTGTGCTGATTTCTACGTAGAATTCATCTTTAACCCTTTGATGCACAACATGGGTCAAAAATGACCCGCATTTATTTCCCCTGTTATTTATTGCTTGCTGTGTGTTTCTGTGCTCTATCTTTTGATATCAACTTATTTTATGATTGAATATTCTAAGTATTCTTTAAATATATTGTTTTTGATAAACACAGATCATTATTTTCATTTTGAGTCTCATAATTCATGAAGAAAAAAAGTTTTTGTATTATTACATAGCTAACTACTTGGCTAAGTAGCTTGCTAAGCTAACTACTTAGCCATGAAGTTAGCTAAGTAGTTAGCTTAGCAAGCTACTTAGCTAAATACTTAGCCAAGAAGTTAGCTAAGTAGTTAGCTTAACAAGCTACTTAGCTAAAAAAAATGGATATGGCTCTATTTTTGACCCATGTTGTGTATTAGAAGAGTAGTGACAGACAAAGGGATTCTATTCAAAATTAATAAAGGAAAACATAAAAATGAGGATGTATGATGATCAAAAACAAACTAATTGAGGAAAACCTGGAATACTGAATGATGAATTATTGCAACGATATCGAACATAAAAACTCTGTCGGGTCACTTTGGACCAGGGGTCTCAAACTCAAATTACCTGGGGGCCGCTGGAGGCAGTATCAAAATTACCAAAAAAAGACACAAAATTACAGAAAAAGACAAAATGACTGAAAAAACACTACATTATGTTAAAAAAATTACGTTAAAAAGACACAAAATGACCAAAAAAATACACAAAATGACCCAAAAAAATACACAAAGTGACCAAAAAGACAGAAAAAAACTAAATTACTTAAAAAAGACACACAATTACCAAAAAGGACACAAAATTATTTTAAAAAGACAAAATTACCCCAAAAAAGTAATTAAAGGGACCTTCCACACACAACACAGTAAAGTGTCATTCATATAAAACTCACATTAAACTTTCATATCAAGGTGGGGGCCACAAAACATCGTGACGAGGGCCGCAATTGGCCCGCGGGCCGCGAGTTTGAGACCCATGCTTTAGACCCATGTTGTGCATCAAAGGGTTAAATGAGGGCCTTTGTTTGTGAGAACATGTGCATTTCACGTGTTGTATATGTTTTATTAAAGTTATTCTGAATGTTTAATTGCTTTATCTCATCTTTTTGTATTCATCGCATAGATATGTGTCTAAGGAATGGAAAACACACACACACACACACACACACATATCACTCACCTCTGGGCCTGCATGCTGTCAATCAGCAACATCTGCCATGACAACCCGTTGCCATGGGAACGGAAGATCTACTTGCAAAGGGACAAAAAGTGGTGTATGGGCGGTGCTGCTGGAGACAACACCAATCAATCAGCTGATCAATCATAATGAGCTCATTTGCATATTTGCCACATATTCACAATCATCATTCATTTATGCAAATCTGGAGCGGGATATAGGCTCCAGGGAGAGAGGTCAGGACTGAACCCCAACCTGTTGGCTGCTCAGAGATCAAATTAGAGCTTTATTTAGATTTATGCAGATGTTAACAGTAATGATATGCAGCAGGCGCAGCGCCCTTGTGTGTCACTGAAGACATTAATGCATCTACGGCACACTGTCCCACTGTTCAAATACTGTGTGTTTAAATACAAGACTAACCTGTGAGCCTCATTTGTATTGTAACCTAAAGCAGGATTCATATATTCATGTTATTCCTAACTTAGGACTCGACAATGACACAGTCTTAGAATTTGTCCTGCGAGGCTCTCCCAGTTGGTCTCACTTTTAATCAAAAACTTCACCAAAACTACTTCAATTGAAGCATTTTAGGAGTCGGCCCAAAAAATCTGCCTGGATTTACTTTTGTTTTTTTGTCAAACATGATGGATGGTGCTAATATGACAAAGGGATGCTGCAATGGTCAATGCAAGTGAAGCCCAAAGTACTATTACAGAGCTTCTACACAGTGGTATAAAATCAGCATGGTCTCACAGGAATCCGTGAAATAGCCACGGATTTGCTTAACTCAAAATCCGTGGAATAGCCACGGAATCACTCAAATTTCCGTGAAACTGACACGGATTTCGCTACAATGCAAGTTAATGACAGTCATATCCCGTGGCTATTCCAACATACAAAGTGATTATGTAGATTCACTGAGTGAATATTTAGAAAATAAAACTTATATTTCTCGCTAGAAATGTGATCAAAATCCATTTTTATGCAGAAACTAAGTCAAAATATTGATTGTTTCACTAAAAATGAGAGAACTGTCCGCCATGTTTTTTGTTCTGACCGCCGGGACCTTGAAAGTCACGTGACTTGGAACAAACCAATAGGAACAAATATCCATGGAATAGCCACGGGATATGACTGGCATTAACTTGCATTGTAGCGAAATCCGTGTCAGTTTCACAGGAATTTGAGTGATTCCGTGGCTATTCCACGGATTTTGAGTTAAGCGAATCCGTGGCTATTTCACGGATTCCTGTGAGACCAGGTTCTATAAAATATAAACTGCTCCTCAAAAGAGAACCACTAAACAAATACTTTTTATTTTTATTTTTAAAGTATTGTGGAAAGTCTGTTTTTATCTTGGGTCCCATTGTCATGCTAGTCTGCGGCACTGGTAATTTTGCTAGACTCCATATAGTCTAGACGGATTTCAGAATAAAGGCCTCCTATAAGAAGTGAGGAGCATTTATGGGTACAAGTCAGGAACCGGCCTACCTTACATATCTCAAGGGTGCTGAGTCCAAAAAAAAATGGTTCCCAAGTGAAATTTTGAGTTTTTGACCTTCTAATTTGTATATCAAATGGCCAATTGCCCATCTTGCTCAGTCATTGGACCATTTCCCCTTAGTTTTTTTGTAAGTAGGCAATCAAAGATGAGGAAATTAAGTTTCTGGATCTAGAGTCTAGGGTCAGAGCAAGGATATAGTGGAGGCTCAGTGCCTTTTTTATATATATATAAATGCAAAATACCAACTGGAACATTTAAAAGTGATATTGATTGAATATTTATGTCGGCCTTAAAAAAACCACACAAATAATGCTTAATTTCACCTTAAAAGTTGGTATTTTGCATATATATAAATATACATAAAAAAGACACTGAGCCTCCACTATATCCTTGCTCTGACCCTAGACTATAGATCCAGAAACTTAATTTCCTCATCTTTGATTGCCTACTTACAAAAAAACTTGGGGAAAATGGTCCAACAACTGAGCAAGATGGGCAATTTGGCGGCCATTTTGATATGCAAATTAGAAGGTAAAAAACTCAAAATTTCGCTTGGGAACCATTTTTTTTTTGGATTCAGCACCCTTGAAATAAGTAAAGTAGGCCGGTTCCTGACTTGTACCCATAAATGCTCCTCACTTTCACTTTTTGGACAATTCCGTCTAGACCAATAGCCCCAACAACTGGTTTCAGTCCATTTTGTCGGACTGTACCACAGTGTTGTCTATTCATGCTGATGTTGCTTGTCTGGTACACCCCTGTAATAAACATTAGTCTGCTGTTTTGAATAAAGCTGCTTGTGGTTAACTGATAAATGTTCCCACCATTAATTCATCCCCCTGGTTAAATGACTTTATTCATCATTTCCAGCATAATTGTCAGAGCTTAGATCAACTCTGGGAATCCACCAAGCACAATGTTTACCATCTCTATTACAACAACCTAACTTCCTCCACCAAACTTAACCCTAAATTCCTGTTTGACACAACATTGTCACTCCTGCACTTCCTGATGTGGCTCACTTCATATCAGGATTTCAGTAACTTTCTCTCTTTCCTTGTGGAATAGAGATCTGAAGTCTAGTATCATCCCCTCTTCCACTTAATATGCCGATCCAACTCCACCATCAATTTTGAACTGCTTCTCTTCCAGTTCGTGCAAGACCTCATTGATCATGTGGGCAGTATAAGGCCTTCGTCGAGCCCTGTAGATATTTGACCAACTTCCATGCTTAAAGAGGTATTGGTTCAATTGATCCGTTCCTGAAACCTTATTTTAAACATGCAGAAAGAAAAAACTTTATCCATCCCTTTAGCTTTCTTGTAACCAAAAATAAACTTAGAGGAAGTTGTTAGTTAATTGTTCTGCTGTCTTGACTGCACACGACATGTATTATTGGTTTGCTAAATCATTTCACTGAAACAACTCCCCCCAACTGGGGTCCCGACCCCAAGGTTGAGAACAGCTGTTATAGACTACTTGCCTCAGCAAGTTGTTCCTGGACCATCTACCAGAGGGTTCCTGTTTTCACATACAGAATCCTACATGGTCATGGTTCTGACCTGCCCCATTGTTATGTTACCAGTACTGTAGGTTCACTTAGGTTTTCTGATGAGGGCTTACCATCTCCTATCTTTGTGTGTAAAAAAAAAAAAGGATGGGTTAAATGCAGAGGTTGAATTTCCCCATTGTGGGATGAATAAAGTAATCTTCTTCTTCAGAGAAACAGTGGCGTAGATGGTCTGCCCTGCATGGAAGCCTCTGCTACTGGTGTATAAATGTGTATGTGACTGGGTGAATGCTGGCTTGTGTTGTAAAGTGCTTTGAGACTAGAAAAGTACTTGATTTGAGTAATTGAGTGTGGGTGTCAAGCGAATGTGTTCGCAAACAGTTTTAACATGTAATTAAAAGAAAAGAAAAAACAGGAAACTCGCCATTCCTGCTGAAAATAAGGTGATTTTTATTTTTAACTTTTGTGTTTTTGCTTGCAGATGACTACTTGGTCATATAGTCTCAATATGCTCCTATTATGGTGATAACATGTAAACATGTAAACACTATATACAGCTGGATATTAACATGTATATTACTACCTGAACAGTGGTGTGGATAAAGAGAAGTATGCAGAGAGTTTTACCATGGTTGTTTAGATTTTAAAATACTATCCTTACAGTATGTTAGTCATCATATTGTGAATGTACCCACATTCCCAACAGTGATAAGGTATAAATTTATTAATCTAATTAATAAGAGGCTTTGTAATTCATTAATTGAATTTAATCGCATTTTAATCACATATAAATATTTGACCTGAGGACAGTGAGAAGTAATTTTCTTTCACATGGATTTCTAGTATACCATTGAATAATGACTGAATACATAAGCTTAAGCAACAAAAATATTGTTTATTTTTGTTCAAGTCCAACAGACCAGTGCAATTTTTGCCATTAAGTGTAGCAATAGCATATTTATAAATATAGTACATTTCATAACTCCAGGTAGCCTATAGGTAGGTAGACCTTCTGTAAACTAGAATACTTTGGTTTTTGAAGTAAAACACAATCCACGCTAGCTAGCACACTAGCCGCTAGCTGCTATATGTTTAGCATTGAGGTGATACTTGAGGCTGGATGTGCTGCTATGGTGATATGTGAATTCCTTGTTGCCTAGCAACACAACCATGCTCTTATGGACGCTTCCATCCGTTGGTTTTTAGTAACTAAATGTCCCATCATCCACGGGGCCAACCAAAGGTCTCATCACCTTCTTCCTTCATGTTCACTGTGGTTTGTTGTTGTCTCAACTCATCAACGCTAGTTGGTGCTCCAGTATAATCGGTCCTCCTGAAACTCATCCAGTGAGAAACGTTCCACGCTGCAAAAATGCGACAATTTTTTTAACGCGTTCATTTTTGTGTAATTAATTAATCTTAACTAACACGTTAAAGTCCCGGCCCTAGTATAAATGGATGTGCAAGTGGATAGTAGAGGACACACACACAATTGGTGTATTAATTCCTGCCATAACCAGTAGATATGGCGCAGTGCATTTTAATGTGGCATACATGATATTTGCCTCCATTCATGGGTATGTGCATGTATGTACATATTTTAAAAACGTACATGCCATTTGACATGTGAGAGTGTGTGCACATCTATAAGCTTCAATAGCACTCACTGTCCAAGGCATGGCAAAAGGTTAGCGGCTTCAAAACAGTTCAATATGTCAAATAAAGACACAGCTCAATGAGCAGCTGGAGAACAGAGTGAGAGGAGAAAGAGAAGGACACAGATGAAAAGGAAGATAGAAGAGAGGCGGTCTAGGTGGTGGTGGGTGGGGGGCTTTGGATGAGAATAAGAGATGAAAGAGGTGGGCTGACCGATTTGATGAAATAATCTACACTTTTTAAACATGATTACAGTTTTTTTTGTCACTGCAAATGACACATCGAAGTTCATCATGAACGTTTTCACAAAAAAGGTGCTGTGAAGCTTGATGACATAACTATCAATCAACAAGCTTGTTGCTGATTTGCTAACGGAACTGTAAGTCCACTCACCAGCCACTTCACTAGGTACACCTGTTCAACTGCTCTTTAACACAAAAATTCAAATCAGCCAATCACAATTTAACATGCATGTTGTCCGCAACCCCCGCTCACTGAACAGAATCTCACACGCACAGTTCAGATCACCCAAAAAGAAACAAAATGACCACAAAAAGACAAAATGACTAAAAAAAGATACAAAATGAGCAAAAAAGACACAAAATGACCCAAAAAAGAAATAAAATGACCAAAAAAGACACAAAATTACAAAAAAAGGAACCAACATGACCAAAAAAGACACAAAATCACCAAAAAAGACACAAAATCACCAAAAAAGACACAAAATGACAAAAAAAACCCCTACAAAATCACCAGGGTGAAGACGAGTTGCTAAAGTTCAAAGCGAGCATCAGAATGGGGAAGAAAGGTGATTTAATTGACTTTGAACGTGGCATGGTTGTTAGTCTGAGTATTTTAAAAACTGCTGATATACCAAACCTCTACCAAATCTCTAGGATATACAGTGAAAGGTCCGAAAAAGAGAAAATATCCAGTGAGCATTGATGTCTTGTTGATGCCAGAGGTCAGAGGAGAATGGCCAGACTGGTTTGAAATGATAGAAAGACAACTAAATAACTCTTGTTACAACCAATGTATGCAGAAGAGCAACTCTGAACCAGGCGGCAACCTCCGGGTCTGAGCAAGGAGGCAAACCAGGAAGTGCCTTAAGCTGCATTCTGCCAAAAATTCCAGCAGGGGGTGCTAAGTTTGGCTGCAAAAAAAATTTTGTCCATTAATTTTAATGCAAAATTTGAAAACTTCTCACTTGATTTATTTCCTTAGACTTTTTCAGGACAACACTATGGTCTCAATCACTAGCCAAAAATCTTCTTCAAGACAATTTGATGTCAATAGTTCTAATAATGGCCCCATTTAGAAGAAAATAGAAGATAAAGAATCGTCTGATTTGGGGCGGGGCTACCTTTGATTGACAGGTCACTGACAAGGCGAGCCGTCATCAGGAGAGAAGAAGAGCAATGCGTATCCATGGCAACTTGTCAATAAAGTTATATATAACGTTTTATAGATAGAAAAGAGGACGTTTACCGATTTGGTCTCATAACTTTGACCCTTTCACTGTATTTTCACTTAATGACATTTCAAGGAGTCAGGAAACTGAGGCTACAATTTGCACAGGCTCACTGAAATTGACAATAAAAGATTGCCTGGTATCTTGATTTACGCTGCATTCAGATGGTCAGAATTTTGTGTAACCAACATGAAAGCATGGATCCTTCCTGCCTGGTATCGTAACGGTTCAGGCTGCTGCTGGTGTGATGGTGCGTGGGATATTTTCTTGGCACACTTTGGGCCCCTGAGTACCAACTGAGCATTGTTTACATGCCTCAGGCTACCTGAGTATTGTTGCTGACCATGTCTATCCCCTGATGGCTCCCAGTGGCCTCCACAGTAACCAGATCTCAGTCCAACAGAGCACCTTTGGGACGTGGTGGGATGGGAGATTCGTATCATGGATGTACAGCCAACAAATATGCAACAACTGCGTGATAGTCTAGGCGGATTTCAGAATAAAGGCCTTCTATAAGAAGTGAGGAGCATTTATGGGTACAAGTCAGGAACCGGCCTACCTTACATATCTCAAGGGTGCTGAGTCCAAAAAAAATGGTTCCCAAGCGAAATTTTGAGTTTTTGACTTTCTAATTTGTATCAAATGGCCACCAAATTGCCCATCTTGCTCAGTCATTGGACCATTTTCCCCTTCGTTTTTTTGTAAGTAGGCAATCAAAGATGAGGAAATTAAGTTTCTGGATCTATAGTCTAGGGTCAGAGCAAGGATATAGTGGAGGCTCAGTGCCTTTTTTATGTATATATATATGCAAAATACCAACTGGAACATTTACAAGTGATATTGATTGAATATTTATGTCGGCCTTAAAAAAATCACACAAATAATGCTTAATTTCACCTTAAAAGTTGGTATTTTGCATATATATATACATAAAAAAGACACTGAGCCTCCACTATATCCTTGCTCTGACCCTAGACTATAGATCCAGAAACTTAATTTCCTCATCTTTGATTGACTATTTACAAAAAAACTAAGGGAAAATGGTCCGACGACCAACGGCTGCCATTTTGATATGCAAATGAGAAGGTCAAAAACTCAAAATTTCGCTTGGGAACCTTTTTTTTTTTTGGATTCAGCACCCTTGAAATAAGTAAAGTAGGCCGGTTCCCGACTTGTACCCATAAATGCTCCTCACTTTCACTTTTTGGACAATTCCGTTTAGACTATGATGCTATCATGTCAATATGGTCCAAAATCTGTGTGGGATGTTCCAAGCACCTTGTTGAAACTACGCCAAGAATTAAGACGGTTCTGCAGGCTAAAGGGGGTCCAACCCGGTATGGTGTGTATTTGCATGTCAAGGTGCACTTAGGCAATTTGCACAAATTTACTCCAAATTTACATCATGAACACTGATTCCACGGCTGAATAGATTTCAACATTAACATGCCGTTTTTAAAGGTGATGTGACTTGATGTGGAACCATATGGTGTATAAAATAATACATCACTGTTCAAAATTAGCTTCCCACAAAACTGCTTCTTAGTTTTGTTTTGAGTAACATCGTGATATAACACAAAGCAAGAGGGAATAATTGTATTTTGCTCAAAACATAATAGTTCATTCATAAAAAATGAACATAATGTTAAACCTTGTAAGGAAAAAATAGTGTTAGATTCTTGATATTTAACCCATAAGAACCCACGGTGACACCCGTGTAACAAACACTTTAAATCTTCTTGAACAGGGGTCTCAAACTCAAATTATCTGGGGGCCGCTGGAGGCAGTATCAAAATGACCAAAATCACTAAAAAAAAAAAAGACACAAAATGACAGAAAAAACTAAATTACTTAAAGACACACAATTACTAAAAAAAGACACAAAATTACTGAAAAAAGACACAAAATTACTGAAAAAAACACTAAATTACATAAAAAAGACACAAAAAAGACACAAAATCACCAAAAAAGACACAAAATGAGAAGACAGAATAACCAAAAAAACCCCACAGAAGACACAAAATGACAAAAAAAAGACAGAAAATGACCAACAAAAGACACAAAATAACTAAAAAAGACACAACAACAGACGCACAAAGACCAAAAAAGACACAAAAAGACACAAATGACTAAAAAAGACAGAAAATGACAAAAAAAAAGACACAAATGACCAAAAAATACTGAAAAAGACAAAAAAAGACACAAAATAACTAAAAAAGACACAACAACAGACACAAAAGAAGACAGAATAACCAAAAAAACCCACAGAAGACACAAAATGACAAAAAAAAGACAGAAAATGACCAACAAAAGACACAAAATAACTAAAAAAGACACAACAACAGAGCACAAAGACCAAAAAAGACACAAAAAGACACAAATGACTAAAAAAGACAGAAAATGACAAAAAAAAAGACACAAATGACCAAAAAAGACTGAAAAAGACAAAAAAAGACACAAAATAACTAAAAAAAGACACAAAATGACAGAAAAAACTAAAATACTTAAAAAAGACACACAATTACTAAAAAAAGACACAAAATTACTGAAAAAAACACTAAATTACTTAAAAAAAGACACAAAATCACAAAAAAGACACAAAATGACCAACAAAAGACACAAAATAACTAAAAAAGACACAACAACAGACGCACAAAGACCAAAAAAGACACAAATGACTAAAAAAGACAGAAAATGACAAAAAAAAGACACAAATGACCAAAAAAGACTGAAAAAGACAAAAAAAGACACAAGATAACTAAAAAAGACACAACAACAGACACAAAATGACCAAAAAAGACACAAAATGAGAAGACAGAATGACCAAAAAAACCCCACAGAAGACACAAAATGACAAAAAAAGACAGAAAATGACCAACAAAAGACACAAAATAACTAAAAAAGACACAACAACAGATGCACAAAGACCAAAAAAGACACAAAAAGACACAAATGACTAAAAAAGACAGAAAATGACAAAAAAAAGACACAAATGACCAAAAAAGACTGAAAAAGACAAAAAAAGACACAAAATAACTAAAAAAAGACACAAAATGACAGAAAAAACTAAAATACTTAAAAAAGACACACAATTACTAAAAAAAGACACAAAATTACTGAAAAAAACACTAAATTACTTAAAAAAAGACACAAAATCACAAAAAAGACACAAAATGACCAACAAAAGACACAAAATAACTAAAAAAGACACAACAACAGACGCACAAAGACCAAAAAAGACACAAATGACTAAAAAAGACTGAAAATGACAAAAAAAAGACACAAATGACCAAAAAAGACTGAAAAAGACAAAAAAAGACACAAAATAACTAAAAAAGACACAACAACAGACGCACAAAGACCAAAAAAGACACAAATGACTAAAAAAGACAGAAAATGACAAAAAAAGACACAAATGACCAAAAAAAGACTGAAAAAGACAAAAAAAGACACAAAATAACTAAAAAAGACACAACAACAGACACAAATGACCAAAAAAGACACAAAATGACTTACTCAGACACGAAAATGATTCAAAAATGCACAAAATAGCCCAAGACTCCATAGAGTTAATGAGTTAAGGTGAAGCATAAAGCTGAATATGGGAGATTCTAGAAAATTTAAAGTGTTTGTTACAGGGGTGTCACCATAGGTTCCTATGGGTTAAAGGTCCTTGAGCTTTTAAGTGGACAAACACCAGTTTTTTTCAATAATATTTTGCTCAAAACATAATAGTTAATTAATATAAAATGAACATAATGTTAAACCTGCAGAGTTTTAAAGGTACTTGAGCTTTTAAGTGGACAAACACCAGTTTTTTTTCCAATGCTTATCTCAAGGAAAGAAAACTAACATGTTAATTCCTGTTTTATTGCAGACATTTTGAGTGTGTGTGTGTGTGTGTGTGTGTGTGTGTGTGTGTGCATGGCTATATGCCTGTGGGTCAGTGTGACTCACACTGGTGTCTGTCAAGTCTCAGTGACACCTTTAATACCATCTGTTTATCAGCGCTTTGATAAATGACAGCTTAACACCAAAGATGTCATCCAAATCAAAACAGAAGGATTAACGCTTTCTCTCCAATCAGAGGCAGAGTTTGAGACCACGCTGTCTGCAGCTCATGGACTCTGTTAGGCCGTTTGGCTGTCTGCAGGGAGGAAAAAAAACATAAAAAAACGTGTAAATGTTCTCTTTTCTCTCGTCCAGAAATGGTTATCAGTCATTTGTTTCTATTTCAAGAAAACCCTGCAGATTGTAATGTCTTTGACATACTGTTGATACAGTTAATTTTTTTTTTAGACATAAAAAAGAGATTGATTTTATGGCTTTGAGGTTTTTGCTGCAATTCAGATATAGCATTTATTACGAACAGGTTAACCCTATAAAGCCAAGTGTATCATATTTGATACATACGTTTTTGAGACCTCTACATCAAAAACCTGAAGAATACATTAATTGATGATTAAAAAAACTGAGCAACAAATTTCACAAAATACCAGATGTAACAAAAATGATTTGCTGGTTCCACTGGTGGATCTGTCATTGCTGCGTGAAAACTTCATATCAGCAGATGTATGATGTTGTTTTATATGGAAAAAAATATTTTGCGTGTTTGAGGAAAATGTTAAAAGGAAAGTCAAAGTTTTATTTGGTTAAAAATATTAGGTTTTATATGATTATGTGAGTTCAAGAAAAGCAAATTGTGAGCAACAAATTGCACAAAAAGACCTGATGTATCAGATATGATCCAAATTAAATTCATATATGAAAATTGATATTGAATTTAAAAAAATGTTAGCCAGTTCAACAAACACTCCAGTTTTGAAAATGTAGAATTTTCTGGCAATTATTTCACGGTTCAGGCTTTATAGGGTTAAAGTTGCAGACCTATGTATACACAGATTTATTGTAATAGAAAAATAAATTGTATAACACAGACGTGAAGATATGATCACACACACACACACACTGCGGCTCCTATGCAGAGCTATTTCCTGTCAAATAATAGAGGTTAGGAGAATTGAGAAGTGACCTTGGCTTTAATAGCGACAAAGAAGATGAAGAAGAAGAGATGTTGTTGTAGTGTCTCTGTGTGGAGGCTGAACTGAGAGTGAATGTTCTCTACATATGCTTTTAGTGTTTTAGTGTTTTAGATTCTGGCTTTCAGCTATTTACTGACTGTGGAGCAGGAAGGATGATCTTGTCATCGGTCCACAGTGCTGTCCAGTAATGTGCAAGTTCACATTTTGAAAAGAACTACCGTATTTTCCGCACTATAAGGCGCACCGGAGTATAAGTGGCAGGTGTTTTAATGTTTAATTACCATATGTAAGGGTTGGTGCACAGAGGGGATTGTGGGTAAAGAGATGGCTGCTTGAGGAAGCTTCTTTTACAGCCAGATTGACTGTCTTTAACTTAAAAGCTGCATCATATGCATTTCTACGTTTGTTTTCCATAATGAGGGTTTGTGCCAAGGTTATAATAGTTTTGAATTTTTCATTAGTTTTAGTTTTAATTTCGTTGTCAATTTTTGTTTTCAAATTCAGTTAGTTTTAGTTAGTTTTTAGAGTGAGTTAGCTAGTTTTGATAAAAAATTGCTTAGTTTTAGTTTAGTTTTTATTAGTTTTAGTTGTTTTGTAATGGGGTATTTGTTGGGTGCCAGATTCAATAAGGTCACAATAAATGTTTGCTTTATTTCCTTTGTCTGATCCATTTCAGCCCCAATAAGTTTATTAAGTCATAAAACCAGATAGATTAAATAGATTTCATATCAACCAAAAAGGTTTATGTATGAAAAAAGTTGACAAAGACTAAAACTAAGGACATTTTCACTATAATTTTAGTTTGTTTTGTAACCACAAAATACAGTTTCAGTTAGCTATCGTTTTTTATAAACTCTCATTTTTATTTTTATTTTTATTTCAGTAAACGAAAATGTGTTTTCAATTCTAGTTTTCGTTATTTCGTTAGTTTTTGTTAACTATAATAACCTTGGTTTGTGCATGAAAACTTCCTTTGCACAAACTATCTCGCTTTCGTAATGTCGGTCTGTCTCTCGTTCTGTCTCTCGTTCTGTCTCTCGTTCTGTCTCGTTCTGTCTCTCGTTCTGTCTCTCGTTCTGTCTCTCTCTGTCTCTCGTTCTGTCTCTCGTTCTGTCTCGTTCTGTCTCTCGTTCTGTCTCTCGTTCTGTCACTCGTTCTGTCTCGTTCTGTCTCGTTCTGTCTCTCGTTCTGTCTCTCGTTCTGTCTCGTTCTGTCTCTCGTTCTGTCTCTCGTTCTGTCTCGTTCTGTCTCTCGTTCCGTCTCTCGTTCCGTCTCTCGTTCCGTCTCGTTCCGTCTCTCGTTCCGTCTCGTTCTGTCTCTCGTTCTGTCTCTCATTCTGTCTCGTTCTGTCTCTCGTTCTGTCTCTCGTTCTGTTTCGTTCTGTCTCTCGTTCTCTCTCGTTCTGTCTCTCGTTCTGTGTCTCGTTCTGTCTCTCGTTCTGTCTTTCGCTCTGTCTCTCGTTCTGTCTCTCGTTCTGTCTCGTTCTGTCTCGTTCTGTCTCGTTCTGTCTCTCGTTCTGTCTCTCGTTCTGTCTCGTTCCGTCTCTCGTTCCGTCTCTCGTTCTGTCTCTCGTTCCGTCTCTCGTTCCGTCTCTCGTTCTGTCTCGTTCCGTCTCTCGTTCCGTCTCGTTCTGTCTCTCGTTCTGTCTCTCGTTCTCTCTCGTTCTGTCTCTCGTTCTGTCTCTCATTCTGTCTCGTTCTGTCTCTCGTTCTGTCTCTCGTTCTGTTTCGTTCTGTCTCTCGTTCTCTCTCGTTCTGTCTCTCGTTCTGTGTCTCGTTCTGTCTCTCGTTCTGTCTTTCGCTCTGTCTCTCGTTCTGTCTCTCGTTCTGTCTCTCGTTCTGTCTCGTTCTGTCTCTCGTTCTGTCTCGTTCTGTCTCTCGTTCTGTCTCGTTCTGTCTCTCGCTCTGTCTCTCGCTCTGTCTCTCGTTCTGTCTCGTTCTGTCTCTCGCTCTGTCTCTCGTTCTGTCTCTCGTTCTGTCTCTCGTTCTGTCTCGTTCTGTCTCTCGTACCACTCTCGGTTTCACTTTTACTTTTGCGCGCTACCTGTTTCACTCTTTTCCGGCGCCCTGCCAGATCGTCTCGGGGTCCTTCGTCTGCCGCTGATTACGGCACGGCGACTCCGACAAACTAAGTAGCTTTCGACACAAATACACACAGACAAGTGAAAAATATCTTAAAAGTATCTGAAGGACTCCGAGCCGATCTGGTAGTACACCTGCCTCCAGCTTCTCCTGCTGGAGCCCGCCGCTCCTGGCGGACCGGTCATAGAGCCCAGAGAGTTAAAGTTGGTGGACTGTAACCTGTAACATCCATAGATTTAGGAGGTAACCTAGTGGCCGTTAGCTGTAAAAATCCATAGATTAGCCGCACCGTTATATAAGCCGCAGAATCGAAAAATCGGGAAAAAGGCGTGGCTTATAGTCCGAAAATTACGGTAGTTCAATGTTCGGGTCACATTGACTAAAATGGAGTTTACAATTTTTACAGTTTTTAATTTCCTGTAGTTCACATTCATTTCTTCTGTTTGGCTGACTGTTTTTTCCAGAGCTGGCGGGCGACTGCTTTGTATGCAGTTGTGAACATGTTTCCCAGTGGAATCTGTAACATTCCTGATTTTTTTCATAAAACTCCTTCAAATATTCATATGAACTGGCTTTGGCAGTATGGTGTAGTGACCATGTTAACCCCTGATATTGAACTGCCCGCCAGCAGGAAGGTTTGAGCTGAAATAGTTCAGATTTTGTTTTAGCCAAATGCTAAACAGCCACATTTACAGAAACTAGAAAATACCTTTAACCCATAAGAACCCAGACCTATTTATTCTTAAAGGAAAATTATGGACCACATAGAACACATTTCTAATGTTTTTAAAAAATTCTACCCCTAAATGTCAAAGATCTGTGATATGACATACACTACTGGTCAAAAGTTTTAGAAAACACCAACTTTCCCAGAATTGAATTGAAAATTATGCAGTTTAATGTCTCACTGTACTGAAATTAATGCACATTTGCAACATTTAAAATTCTTTATTGAGCATGATAGTGTTTTGAAAGTAAAAAAAAATTCAAAATCACATTTTATGTTGAACTAAAGGACTAAAAAAAGACACAAAATGACCAAAAAAAGACACCAAAAGACACAAAATGACTAAAAAAAGACACAAAATGACCAAAAAAGACACAAAATGACTTACAAAGACATGAAAAGAATTCAAAAATGGACAAAATAGCCCAAGACTCCATAGAGTTAAGTTGTTAACCCATTTCTTGTTCCCTGAAAAAGGCCTACTTGTATAATTCTGAAATGTACATTATTTTTCAGTTTTGGTTAAGCTTACCTTTTTTTATTTACCTCTGGCAGTTCACCACTTACCTTTGGACCCTTTCAAGCTGTTCATTTGACTTGAACTGCTTGAATTTCAATAAAAAACTGGAAAAATTGGGGTGTTCTAAAACTTTTGACCGGTAGTGTATATGTTACATTGGGTGTTTATGGAAGTTATGTTTTTGATATTTCTTATTTTAAAATAAATAAACTAGACACCTTTTCTGCTTACAGAAACACAAATTTGCCTTTTTCTCTGCATCTCCACAACATTTATCAAAATTGTGACAGGATAGGGTTCTTTTTTGTTCATATTTGGTCAAATGTACTTAGATTAGAATTAGAATTGTTAAATTGGTTTTTTTTTTTTAACATTTCTGTATCCAGTCACACACATATTTTGGAGAAGTCACTTCTTGTCACAGTCAAACAGTCTTGCTGAGGGACTTAATGAGTTAAGGTGAAACATAAAGCTGAATATGGGAGATTATAGAACATTTAAAGTGTTTGTTACATGGGTTAAATGAAACATGTAAACCTGAGTTGCAATAGCCTCAAGCCATGCTGGTGTTGTACCAAAGGTTGTTTCCCCCCTTGATATGTTACCCCCTACCTCAATCTGAACCTACACTGTAAAAAATAAAATCTGTTTAATTTACGGTAAAATACCGGCAGCTGTGGTTGCCAGAACATCACCGTAAAAAATACAGTGAGCGTATGTAAATGTAAATATCAGCAAAAACTGTAATTTATACAGAATAATCCCATTACTTTTAGGATAATTGTGTCATCATGGTATTTCTCCATTAACTTTACATGGAAATTTTATATTTTTACAGCAAAACTGTGTGTTTTCTACAGTTTATGACAGTAGAATTTAAAGTTTTATACTATTCTTTGATTTACAGTAATTAAAAGTATCTACTACGGTGACGTACAATATTCAATTTTACGACCTATTTTTGATGCAATTTGACAGTTTTTTACTGTAACTTCCACAAACATTTTTTACAGTGTAAAAATAAACACTGGTGTTGTTAACTCTGTAATTATTAGGAAGGTCAGTTCAAGTCTTTTGTATCTGGTTTAAATCTTGGCAAAAACTTTGTAACTGCTCTCTCATGCAGTGTCCTTGTCTGTGTGTGTGTGTGTGTGTGTGTGTGTGTGTGTGGGTGGGTGAACACACTGTACCTGTGTGTGAAAGCATGCAGCGATTCATAGGTCATGCACAGGGAGATGAGTAAGCTTCCTGAGTTAAATTTTGTGTGTTTACCTGAGGAGTGTGTGTCTGGGCGAGGACAGAAGAACACATTATAACATATTATAACAGTGTCACTTCTGATGATTTGCAGCCACCATGCCTCTGGGCTCTATGGTAATAACAGTACTTTGACCGAATACTGGCAGAACTAATGATATCCCCATCAGCCTCAGCTCTACTTTGTATTTTGTGCTAATTAAAACATGTTATCATTGGAATACACTTAACTAAGATGATTAATATGGTACATAGTGTGCATTTAAAACAGCACATTTTGAATAAAAATGCTTCATTAGCATAAGCCTTTTGTCATTCACTGTTCATATGTATACTTACAAAAAATGTGCAATTGTGAAACAGGAGGGGTGGCTTATGGATTGTCCACAGACTTTATAGAAATAATAGACATAGTCACCGTAACGTCACCCATTGGTTTGTGGCCCGTTGGAAGCATCAAGTTCAGCGTTATACTCGTCTCCATCTTGCGTCGCCATCTTGTTTCTGATACAGGAAGCAGACCATATTTGGACTGTGGAGGAGGAGAGGGATCTGATCACTGACTACAGCCTCTCTACACCTCAACCTGACTGAGAGAAGCTGCTGCTAATTCATGTTAGCATTAACTGGAGCATTAACTGGGATGTTAGTTTTGGCTAGCAAAAAAACAAAAACAAAATGTATCTTTCTGACCTCAGAAAACTGAGCAGCGACTCCTTGGAGTGTCTGTTAGTCCAACCAAACACTGAACAAGACATTTAATGAACAAAACGTTCAAATAAACTGTCATTAAGTGAAAATACAGTGAAAGGGTCAAAGTTATGAGACCAAATCGGTAAACGTCCTCTTTTCTATCTATATAACGTTATATATAACTTTATTGACACGTTGCCGTGGATACGCATTGCTCTGCTTCTCCCCTGGTGACGGCTCGCCTTGTTAGTGACCTGTCAATCAAAGGTAGCCCCGCCCCAAATCTTACAATTCTTTATCTTCTATTTTCTACTAAATGGGGCCATTATCAGAACTATTGACATCAAATTGTCTTGAAGAAGATTTTTTACTAGCGATTGAGACCATAGTGTTTTCCTAAAGAAAATTTCTGAGGTCATAAATCAGATTTACAAGAAAAAAGGGAAAAAACTACCTTTTTCTCGCAGATTCACCACTTTAAATCTCATAAATCTGCGCATTCTCGTAAACTTTTATCTCAAACCATTACCCCCCTCCCCCAGGTCTGTATGTTGTTGTTTTTTTACACATTCTGGCTGTATGTAATATCCTCCAATATTGTCTAGGGTTGAAATTTGGAATTTGCAAGTATTTCAATGATTGCCCTATTAAGGGTTAAGAGGAATTAAAACAGATTTCTTCAGAACCCAGCACTGTTACTTTCATTCCTTTGTACTTACTGTGTGTTTCTTACATAGATTGATGTGTCAAGGCCGTCAGTGACATCAGAAGGGGGCGCTAGTGAGCACAGGCAGACAGAGAGTGGACAGAAGGCTGATGGGGAGGAGTTCACCAGGCTGATGCTGAGTGACCATCTGCTGAAGTTTTCCCCCTCTTCACCCTCATTTTCCAATGATAGCATCTCACTCTCTCTCTTTTAGTCCCAATGTGTCTCTCGGTCATCTCACACACTCTATCTCTCTCTCTCTCATCCTTCACTTCTCTGTTCTTTCTGTCTGTCTCTGTAAAAACACAGGCTACGTAGCGCTAAGAAGAAAAGCATACAGTTGATCCCACTTGTGCTGTGACTCACTAGCTCACCTACACATGACGTGCTGTCAGAGCCACAAAGCCACTGTTAATATGCATTGAACATGTCCTTGACCACTGAGCAAATAATGATGAAAGGATTTCATGAATGTCTCTGTGTGCCTTATCCTTTTAATATTCCATTAAGTCTAGTTATAACATCACAGTGGAGAACCACTGACACTGATTGGTCAGACCATGTGCACTCCCTCCAGATAACTACAGGACTCAAACATACAGTAGGGCTTCATTGCTGTTTTTAAATAAGCACTAGTCCGGTCACATTACATTACATTACATGTAATTTAGCTGGCACTTTTGTCCAAAGTGACTTACAATAGGTGCATTCAACCTGATGGTACTAGACTTACTGGGGATTTCCACCGGGTGCGTTACAGCAGCAGCACGTCAGCTTTACTCACATTTGTACGTCGCTTTGGATAAAAGCATCTGCTAAATGACACTGTAGAGTCGTAGGGTCAAAGTAAATCTGCACCAATTGTTCCCATCAAGTAAAATTTTGGTGAATTTTGGTGACATGTGAAACAAGCTGTGTTGACAGTGGCCCTTAAGGAAACAAAGATTCCAAGAAGTCAAAAAAGGAAGAGGCTATTGGCTTTATTGCACCATGAACCTTGCTATTTCTGAACCAAGGTTTGTGTTTTTATGACATTGTATGCATTTAATCCTGCATTTTCTCAGACATGCTAAACAGCTATATACATGACAAACCGTCCACATCCACAGGAGTCGGTTTTATGGATGCAGTCACCCTGAATTTCCCATAACACTGTAACAAATTGCTGTAAGAAAACAGCCAAATTGTGACAGTAACATACTGTTTCATGAAAATTGTATTATACTGTAGAAAACAATGCATTCTGGGCAATATCTGTAGGTAGCTTGCCGTTTCCCATAAAAAAGTAGTAATAAGATATTTTCTAAAGTCTCTTCTTGTACACATTTTTTTAATGGCTGTATTTTACTTATATATGTATATACTTGTATATGGTATATTAAAATGACTGAGGTTACAGTGAAGACATCGTTAATTCGTAGTAATTGGCTTTCAGACAGTAATATGCTCTATTTACAAAAAATGACTGCATTGTATACTGCAACAATATTGCAACTAGCTTCAGCTCTATACTGTGTTTTAGTCTACTGTAAAAATCAATGAAATGCAGGATTTTACTGTAATTCAGTATGTGGTTTTATTCCAGTAACATACTGTAAAGTAGATAACAGTAAGGGAACTTTAAAATTAACAGTAGAATGCTGGCAACCCTGCTGCCAGTATTTTACTGTTCATTTACAAGACAATTGTTTACAGTGTACGTGGTTAAAGCCTGACTTGTGACTGTTGTGGAAAATCATAATAGACGACAAGAGCTTCTTAGAAAGACATCCCTGTGCGGGATATAATAAAAAGTATCAAAAACAGATACTATACTCAATATACACAAATGGGTACTTGATCCAAACAGCAAGTGCACAGTTCATTTTCTATTCCTGGTTCTTTATACCTTGGTTTGTGCGTAACGTCTGACACATGATTTCCTGTTTTGTTCCAATCTGGTGTACTGGGAATTCCTAAACCTTGTCTCGATCAGACAGTTCCTCAGAACAGGAAATACTAAAGTTGGCCGGGCCCATTAATTCCCTGTACAGAGAGTCTGTGACTGTTGGCCAAATTCTGTTTGTTAAATCATACGTGATGCATTTTTAACTGCAATATGTCTGATATATTAATATATCTTACAATTAATGCTACAACAGGATGGGTTATTGGAGGATATTATGAGACTTTTATACTTTTTTTTAAAAACTTTTTTGATTTTTTTGTCTTTGCTGATTGGCTGGGAGAAATCCATGTGGTTCTACAACGACACAGAGAGGCATGTGGACCCTATTTTGGATGTACACTACCGGTCAAAAGTTTTAGAACACACCAACTTTTCCAGAATTTAATTGAAAATGATGCAGTTTAATGTCACAGAGTACTCTGAAATGAATGCACATTTGCAACATTTATAATTCTTTATTGAGCATGATAGTGTTTTGAAAGTAAAAAAAAGATTCAAAATCACATTTTATGTTGGACTAAAGGACTAAAAAAAGACACAAAATGACCAAAAAGAGACACAAAATGACAAAAAAAGACACCAAAATACACAAAATGACTTAAAAAAGACACAAAAAGACTTACAAAGACATGAAAAGAATTCAAAAATGGACAAAATAGCCCAAGACTCCATAGAGTTAAGTTGTTAACCCATTTCTTGTTCCCTGAAAAAGGCCTACTTGTATAATTCTGAAATGTACATTATCTTTCAGTTTTGGTTAAGCTTACCTTTTTTTATTTACCTCTGGCAGTTCACCACTTACCTTTGGAACCTTTCAAGCTGTTCATTTGACTTGAACTGCTTGAATTTCAATAAAAAATGGAAAAATTGGGGTGTTCTAAAACTTTTGACCAGTAGTGTATGCTGTTACCAATTATGGCTCTTCACCTGATAAAAAAAACTTAAACTCTCTGTCAAAGGTCTCTTTATTGCATTGACTGGGGAGGATTCACAGTAATCAACCAGGAAAGACCAAGAAAGCCATCATGGCTGAATTACTGTAAGAGAGAAATAAAGACAAGATGAAGCTCAGTGAAGCTCAGTGAGTTTTTTTTTTTTTTTCCTTTTACAGTACATTGTACACTGCAAATTGGCCTAAAACAGTGATTTAAGTTGGTAAAACTTGGAAATATAAATTATTGACATTTAGGGCAATAATGTAAGTTAGCACAACAAAGGAAGCCAGTTGTCTGCTCAAAAACAAGTTGGTGAGTTGTTGTTACTTATATCTTTAAGTTGGGGTTCACAACAAGGGACAATAGTTCTGATAACTCTTATTTCTTTGTTGGGAAATTCGGTCATTAGCGAAAGCTAGCGGCTAACTGATGCTAGCGGCTAACTGATGCTAGTGGGGCTGCTTGTTACAGCTACAAGAGTAGCCATTAGCGTATCAATGCTAACTCAATATTGTGGTCGCAACATTAGCTGACATTTCATAGCGGCGTTCCAATCGTGCCAATTCAGCACATTGCAGAAGTTAGCAGAAGTAAGGATTAAAACGGTGCTTCCATGCAGCCTTGCTGCTAATTTGCCCCAGTGGCCACTTGCAGTATTGCACCAAAAATCCTCAGTGGCCTGAAAAGCATTTCCCCCATAAACCAATGGTTCTCAACCTTTTTGAGTCGCGACCCCCAATTTAACATGCAAGTTGTCCGCGACCCCCGCTGAATAGCACCTCAGACGCACAGTTCAGATCATACAAACTCAGTTGATACGACGAATTTTGGACAAATAATGAAGTAGACAACAACTAAAACATCTCTCTGTCCGTGCATTTATATATATATATATATATTTTTATATTTTATTGTTACTTTTAATCTAAGTCCTTTGCTATCAGTTTAAAGGTCCATTCTGACCTCCTGAGTGTGTAACAGTCAGCTTCAAGCCAGAGACGCCTTGTAAAGTAATAACTTGATACTTTGGGATTTGTCAGAAAAGACACAAAATTACCCAAAAAAGAATCAAATTGACAAAAAATGACATAAAATTAAGCAAAAAATGACTCATTGACCACAAAATGACCAAAAAAAGACACAAAATGACCAGAAAAAAGACACAAAATGACCAAAAAAAGACACAAATTGACCAAAAAATGACATAAAATTAACCCAAAAATGACTCATTGACCACAAAATGACCAAAAAAAGACACAAAATGACCAGAAAAGACACAAAATTACCTGAAAAAGAATCAAATTGACCAAAAAATTACATAAAATTAACCAAAAAATGACTCATTGACCACAAAATGACCAAAAAAAGACACAAAATGACCAGAAAAGACACAAAATGACCAGAAAAGACACAAATTACCTAAAAAAGAATCAAATTGACCAAAAAAAATACATAAAATTAACCAAAAAATGACTAATTGACCACAAAATGACCAAAAAAATACATAAAATTAACCAAAAAATGACCAAAAAAGGACACAAAATGACCAAAAAAAGACACAAAATGACCAAAAAAAGACACAAAATGACCAAAAAACAAACAGAAAATGACCCCAAAAAATAGACATGAAATGACCAAAAAGACTAAAACACATGAACACTTTAACACAGTGGAGACAGAGCTGACTTCCAAAATGATTTGGCGACCCCCAGAAATCATCTCGCGACCCCAATTGGGGTCGGGACCCCAAGGTTGAGAATAGCTGCCATAGACGACCATTATAAAAGACACAACTAAGATTTATCCTTTATTAATCCCTCAATGGAGAAATTCAAACTCTGCATTTAACCCATCCTTTTTTTTTTACACACACAAGTGAACACAGAGCGGGCTGCAGATTACTGAGCGCTGGGCAGCTGCGTGGGGGGTTATGTGCCTTGCTCAAGGGCATTTCAGTCCTTGACCTGTCAGTCATGGGATCGGCAACCCCCCGGTTAGAAGCTCGATTCCTAACCTCTAGGCCACGGACTGCCCACTGTGAAACTGCTAACAAGGTTATTAATTACACTATGTATTATGAATGTTTAATCCATGGTTTTATATCATTTGTAAAAACTTTTCAAGGGCCTAGAAAAGTGATTTGCATAACATCATCCATAATGTGAAGTCTACATATATATAGGCCGAGTGGAACGTGCAGGTTTGGCAAACAGGGGAAACACTAATGTGAATACCCAGAGATCTTTAACCCTCTAAACCAGTAGTTCTCAACCTTTTTGAGTCGCGACCCCCAATTTAACATGCATGTTGTCCGCGACCCCCACTCACTGAACACAATCTCACACACACAGTTCAGATCACCCAAAAAAGAAAAAATGACCAAAAAAAGGAAACAAAATTAACAAAAAAGACACAAATTGACCACAAAATGATCAAAAAAGACAAAAAATGACCAGAAAAGACACAAAATGACCAAAAAAAGAGACAAAATGGCCCAAAAAAGACACAAAATGACCAAAAAAATGAAACAAAATGACCAAAAAGACACAAAATGACAAAAAAAACAACACAAAAAGACCAAAAAAAGGAAACAAAATGACCAAAAAAGACACAAAATGATCAAAAAAAGACACAAAAAAGACACAAAATGACCAAATAACACACAAAATGACAAAAAACACACAAAATTACCAAAAAAAAAGACATTAAGTGACCAAAAAAACTAAAAACCATTAACACATGAACACTATAACACAGTGGAGACAGAGCTGACTTCCAAAATGATTCGGCGACCCCCAGAAATCATCTTGCGACCCCAGTTGGGGTCCCGACCCCAAGGTTGAGAATAGCTGCCATAGACCAGCTATTCTCAACCTTGGGGTCACTTAATGTCTTTTTTTTTGGTCATTTTGTGTCTTTTTTGATCATTTTGTGATCAATTTGTGTGTTTTTTGGTCATTTTGTGTCTTTTTTTGATCATTTTGTGGTCAATTTGTGACTTTTTTGGTAATTTTGTTTCTTTTTTTGGTCATTTTGTGTCTTTTTGGTCATTTTGTGTCTTTTTTGGTCATTTGGTGTTGCTCTCAGGCAACATCCCCATTTTTGGCCTGTAAAATTTCTAAAATGCATGTTTTTGAGTGACGAGATACTTTAAAAAAGAGGGAAGAGTCTAGGGAACCAATAGCAATGCTTTAATTTGTCACATGACCCCCAGGCGGCCATATTGAAACCCTATTTTGCAGACTTTTCCAAAGGAAACATCTTTGCCATTTTGCGCCACAAAAAACCCCTCAAAATATCATTTCCTGGCCCTTTTCCATCTGGAAAAAAAAATATATTCCTACTGATAGGTGAGTAAACCTTCATTTTTAATAGTTTCATACACTTAGACTGTCATTTCAATGGGTCGTTGGTTCAATGGTACAATGTTTCCTACAGACAACATTCAGACAAGAAACCGGTTTAAAAAGTTCCTTTTATAATGTTTTTAAATTTAAAATGTTTTGTATTGTACCCTGTTGAAGCTACTGAATCTTTAACACATGTTTATTAAATAAATTATGTTAAAATTAACTATAAAAACGTTCTTTTTCACTTTTTATGGGTCCCCCGTTATGGGACAATGTACAGGCAACAAACCCCAAAAACTTCAGATTACGTTTATTTAGTCTATTTTAAAACAAGAAAAAACACTCCAAACATTTTTTCCTAACATGCATCATAATGCGTACCATAGAGCAGCTATTCTCAACCTTGGGGTCGGGACCCCAGTTGGGGTCGCGAGATGATTTCTGGGGGTCGCCAAATCATTTTGGAAGTCAGCTCTGTCTCCACTGTGTTAAAGTGTTCATGTGTTTTAGTCTTTTTGGTCATTTAATGTCTTTTTTGGTAATTTTGTGTCTTTTTTTTGTAATTTTGTGTCTTTTTTTGGTAATTTTGTTTCCTTTTTTTGGTCAATTTGTGTCTTTTTTTTAATCATTTTGTGGTCAATTTGTGTCTTTTTGGTCATTTTGTGTCTTTTTTTTAATAATTTTGTGGTCATTTTGTGCCTTTTTAGGTAATTTTGTGGTCATTTTGTGCCTTTTTTAAATAATTTTGTGTGCAATTTGTGCCTTTTTTTGTCATTGTGTTAATGTGTTTTAGTCTTTTAGTCTTTTTGGTCACCAAATGTCTTTTTTTTGGTTCATTTTGTGTTTTTTTTGTCATTTTGTGTCTTATTTGGTCATTTTGTGTCTTTTTTTGATCACTTTCTAGTCAATTTGTGTCTTTTTTGGTCATTTTGTTTCCTTTTTTGGGGCATTTTGTGTCTTTTTTGGTCATTTTGTTTCCTTTTTTGGGGCATTTTGTGTCTTTATTTAGTCATTTTGTGTCTTTTTTTAGTCATTTTGTGTCTTTTTTTGTCATTTTGTGTCTTTTTTTAGTCATTTTGTGTCTTTTTTGGTCATTTTGTTTCCTTTTTTTGGTCATTTTGTTTCTTTTTCGGGTGATCTGAACTGTGTGTGTGAGATTGTGTTCAGTGAGCGGGCCGTCACGGACAACATGCATGTTAAATTGGGGGTCGCGACTCAAAAAGGTTGAGAACTACTGCCATAGAGGGTTAATTTGGTGAAAAGTGACAGTCCACTCTGATGTGTTTGCAAAAAATAATGAGGGGATTAAATGAACAAACAATTGCAAGTAAAATGGAGTTAACAAGCGTCCTCGTCTGCATATATACAACACAAAGATGGATTTCAATCTAAGCTTCAGTGATCCATCTGAAAGCATTGAAAGCCTATGTCTGTATGTGTGTGTGTGTGTGTGTGTGTGTGTGTGTTTGTGCTCAGGCTGTTAGCCTGTGGCTCACTGTGACACAGTGATCATGGTCTGAATGATTAACGCTGGTTTCTGTCAACTCAGATTAAATTCTTTAACATGGCATTTATCAGCTTGGCCACACTAGGTCACCGGTTCCCAATTAGTTGGAAACTGCAGTTCAGATTTGACTTCAGCCTCCAACTTGTGACTCATCTAATGGAAGGGGAAAAAGTTGCTTAATGAAGCAAATCAATTGAAAAAAACAAGTACAGGTTTTTTTTCTATGACTGTGTTGATGTGAGCTGGTGCGGGTTCTGCAGTAACAATGACAGTGAAGAAAGGATTTCTAATATTCATTGATATGAAGGCCATGAATAGATACTAATTGGGACTTCATGCAGGAAGCTTTTTGTGTGTGTGGACACTACAGCATCCCAGCATGGAGTTGTTTTCTGTTTCTTTCCCCAGTTGCCTTCTATTTTAAGGTAAAATAACAAAAACAAAAACAACATTCGGTATATTTGCTAATTAATTAGCTTTAATTAAAGTTGGGAAACTCCAGATTCCACTAAATACATACACTGTAAGACTTTGCTGTAAATTTACAGTCAAATTCTAACAGTAACTTGCTGTATTATGATTGTACAGTATATTGCTGTGAAAACAATGCATTGTGGGAGTTTTCATGATTGCTCAGGCATTCCAACGATCAAAATTATATTTTTTTTCAGGAATTTACTGTTTTCAGCTGAGCATGTCAGGAAAATAAAGTCATTATTTTCGAAAAGAAGACAAGTTTTATTTTATTTCTTTTTTGTCTGGGCTGAAATAATCACAATGTGTTGTTTTTCCAGTAATCCTAATATAGAGTTTAAATGGATTAGTTGTAACATAATTTAGCGTTAAATATTTAAATGTCATGCTATTTTTTTTCTGCGTTACGAGACAGTTTGTCAGTAAACGGACCTGTATTTCTATAAAACAGTACAGGTACTGTACATTTTACAGTAACTTACTGGCGAAACTGCTGCCAGTAATTTACTGTAATTTTACAGTAAAAAGTTTTACAGTGTACATATTGTTGAGAACACGATCCTAAAAGGTAGTTTAGTTAGTTAGTTAGTTGTTTAAGGTGCAATATGTTATAATATTCCATATTGACTCATCAATAATGCTTTTGGCAGCTCAAACAAATTAACCTGGCTCTTCAGCAAAAGCGTGGGCCTATTTGTTGAGTTTTTGAAACTGTAAGCATCTGAAAGTCATATTTTTTTTTCATGTTTTTATTTCATTTATTTTTATTATTCACACAGAGCAATGTACTTCAATATGCTCATTCATAAGAATAAAAAGATGTGTGCACAAGATTTATCAGAGATTACTGAATGAGTGCAGGTTTTTCAATTTTTTTACAAGGAATATGAACATTAACCAGGCATTTTTTATTACTCACGCTGACAAAAATATCATACAATTTGAAAGTTGAAAAAAGATGAAGAGCCTATGCTTGTTGAAATACTATTTCTGTCAATATCTCAATGTATTCAATACGGACATTTACCAAATTATAGAGTATGAATAAGGATCCAAGTTACAGTTAATGTAGGCAATAGGTTATACTTGCTTAAAACTGCATGAATGCTCAAGCATGTTTTAAAGGTATATTATATATAATATTATATAATTTAATAAATTACGTTTATGATTTCCAGGGACAAAGAATTACATCTACAATACGAACAACAGTTTTTGTACAGTATCAACAGAGATGCAGGATATTTTAACAGATATGCTAAAGGTCTTTGAGTTTAGTTTAGTTTAATAATATACCATGATGTTGTTTTTTGTGTTATCACCATGATCAGTTTAAAGTAGGGCCGGGACTTTAACGCGTTAATTAAGATTAATTAACGACACAAAAATGAACATGTTAAAAAATTGACGCATTTGAATCTTTTTTTTGCAGCGCGGAACGTTTCTCTCTGGATGAGTTTCAGGAGGAGCGATTATACTGGAGCACCAACTAGCGTTGATGAGTTGAGACAACAACAAACCACAGTGAACATGAAGGAAGAAGCTGATGAGACCTTTGGTTGGCCCCGTGGATGATGGGACATTTAGTTACTAAAAACCAACGGATGGAAGCGTCCATAAGAGCATGGTTGTGTTGCTAGGCAACAAGGAATTCACATATCACCATAGCAGCACATCCAGCCTCAAGTATCACCTCAATGCTAAACATATAGCAGCTAGCGGCTAGCGTGCTAGCTAGCGTGGATTGTGTTTTACTTCAAAAACCAAAGTATTCTAGTTTACAGAAGGTCTACCTACCTATAGGCTACCTGGATTTATGAAATGTACTATATTTATAAATATGCTATTGCTACACTTAATGGCAGAAATTGCACTGGTCTGTTGGACTTGAACAAAAATAAACAATATTTTTGTTGCTTAAGCTTATGTATTCAGTCATTATTCAATGGTATACTAAAAATCCATGTGAAAAAAATGACTTCTCACTGTTCTCATGTCAAATATTTAAATGCGATTAAAATGCGATTAATTTCGATTAATTAATTACAAAGCCTCTAATTAATTTGATTCATTTTTTTAATCGGGTCCCGGCCCTAATTTTTATGTGACATGGGGATTTTCAAAGCTGTCATGTGACCCCAATTGGGGTCGCGAGATGATTTCTGGGGGTCGCCAAATAATTTTGGAAGTCAGCTCTGTCTCCACTGTGTTAGAGTCTTCATGTGTTTATTCCTCTGGTCACTTAATGTCTTTTTTGGTCATTTTGTGTCTTTTTTTGATCATTTTGTGGTCAATTTGTGTCTTTTTTGGTCATTTTGTTTCCTTTTTTTGGTCATTTTGTGTCTTTTTTTAAGATAATTTGCATCTTTTTTTGGTCATTTTATGTCTTTTTTTGGTCGTTTGTGTCTTTTCTGGTCTTTCTGTGTCTTTTTTAGACATTTTGTGTCTTTTTTTGCTCATTTTGTGTCTTTTTTGGTCCTTTTGTGTCTTTTTTTGGTCATTAATTTCGATTAATTAATTACAAAGCCTCTAATTAATTCGTTTATTTTTTTTAATTGAGTCCCGGCCCTATTTTAAAGGGAACATTAATTAAAAAAAAAAAAATCGTGTTGAAAATTGCAACATAAAATTGTCGGGGATCCTGCCTTTAGCTGGAATTCATAAATACGATGCAAGATAAAGGAAGTTATTTAATGTGTTTTTCACCTTGGCTGCAGCATTCAGTACATCACTGCATATCTAAGAAAACGACTAGTAAAACAAATCAAATGATCAATGTAATGCTCAAGCTGACATAAGCATTGAAACATATTCTATGACTCATATCAGTCCTCTGCGATTTCTTCCTCCAATAATCTGTCTGTCAGTATTAAATTGCACTGATGTGATGTGATATAAGCAGGGAGCCAATGTCTCTCTCTAGATGTCTGCTATTCTAATATAAAAAAGGACATGTGTGCAGAGGATTCTCTGGCTCAAAGCATATAGGCCTGCCAACAGAGGAGGAGAGAGATCATTTTATATGCAGGGAGAAAAGGAGGATGGCCAGACAGACAAAAATGAAGAGACTGTGAGAGTTGCCAAGATTAGGAAAGAGATACATTAAGAGTGGAAGAGAAGAGGAAGGAATCAAGATATAGTAAAAAATGACAGATAAATGGGGAGTGAAAAGAGAGACTGGTAATTATTAACAGAAGGACAAACTGGGCCTGTCCTGAGAAAAAGATAAAAACATAAAAAGATATAATGATATAAACAGAACAGATAATTAGACGGACACAGAAAGGAATAAAAGCAAGAAAAGTAAGTTTGGAAACAAGAGGAGAAACCAAACAAAAGAGAGGACTGTAAAGAATTGTATTAGGAAGAAAGATGGACAGGAAGAGGCAGGAAAGGAAGAAGAAAGAGGATAAGACAGTGAGAAATGACACACTTGGCATTTACCTTCCATATTCTTCAGTAAACAAGAACAAGAGGGAGGATCAGGGGGAAAAGAGCGGGAAAAGGGTGAATGGATATATGACTGTTAGTGCACAGCTGTATAAATATTGAATACATGCTGACCTCTAAATCCATCTACCAGAGGGTCCTCACAGTGATTCTGTGTCCCCTGAAACACAATTCAGTTAGAAATAATTCTACATTCACATCACATACAGTAAGAGGAAGCACAAACAATGACATAGCTGAGATTACTTCCTGGTACCTCTACATCCAACATGGTCTCACAGAAATCCGTGGAATAGCCACGGAATCGCTCAAATTTCCGTGAAACTGACACGGATTTCGCTACAATGCAAGTTAATGACAGTCATATTTTTCTGGCAAGATCTTCACCACAAAGTGATTATGTACATTCACTGAGTGAATATTTAGAAAATAAAACATATATTTCTCGCTAGAAATGTGATCAAAATCCATTTTTATGCAGAAACAAAGACAGAATATTAATTTCTTCACTAAAAATGAGAGAACTGTCCGCCATGTTTTTTGTTCTGACCGCCGGGACCTTGAAAGTCACGTGACTTGGAACAAACCAATAGGAACAAATATCCATGGAATAGCCACGGGATATGACTGTCATTAACTTGCATTGTAGCCAAATCCGTGTCAGTTTCACGGAAATTTGAGTGATTCCGTGGCTATTCCACGGATTTCGAGTTAAGCGAAATCCGTGGCTATTTCACGGATTTCTGTGAGACCAGGCTCCTACATCAGGGGTGTCAAACTCTGGCCCGCGGGCCAAATTTGCCCCGCAGTGTAATTTTATTTGACTCCTCTGTGACAGTCGTCATAGCAACCTCAAGCTAGAGCTGTCTCCCAGCTACCCCTTCCCAAAAATGGCGAAAAGAAAGGCAAAATTTATTAACCTGTTGAAAAAGTTTATTTTGATATTTAAATCAGAAGGATGCAAATAGAAAAGAGGCATACGGTTTTTATTTAATTTTTATTTAATAAATTAATGACAGACCACAAAATGATCTAAATAAGACACTAAAGACACAAAATGACCAAAAAAAAGACATTAAATGACCAAAAAGACTAAAACACATGAACACTTTAACACAGTGGAGACAGAGCTGACTTCCAAAATGATTTGGCGACCCCCAGAAATCATCTCGCGACCCCAATTGGGGTCCCGACCCCAAGGTTGAGAATAGCTGCGCTAAACTAAGCTAAGCTTTAGCTCTATATTTAGCGTACATATCGAGGGGGGTATCAATTTTCCCATTTTATTCTCCAAAAGAAGCGGGTTGAATATGTTCAGTGAGTCCTTAAAGAATATATCTTCATCCATAAGGGTCCTGATATGCTCACCAAACCATGTTTGCTAAACAGAATTACTGTAAATACTGTGAACACCTCTTTAGAGACTAATACTACAAAATGTCACAGAGCTACATTCATGATCTAACATCCATGTGTAACTGTGTAATTTAGAGCATGTGTGTTTTGATGATCATTAGGGATTTTGTAAACTCTGTGGATTATAATGTAGAAGTCTTTGAAGTGCATCACTGAGACACACTAGAGCATATCATGGTCCCCAAATGACCATCTAAACTAGAACAAGATTATTTACAGAACCATGAAGAGGCTTTCAGCAGCCCACACTTCATCTGACACCAGCAGGTTTAGCTAGCTACACACACACACACACACACACACACACACACACACACACACACACAAAGACAGATCATTGCACTTCTATCTTTTTTAAGATCAATCAATCAATCAATCAATCAATCAATCAATCAGACTTTATTTGTATAGCACTTTACATACAAGCGAGATGCAACACAAAGCGCTTTACATAAAAAAGAAAGGAGAAAATAAAATAATGATAATAAAAAGAAAACGAAACATAGAAACAAACACCCTTCGCCCATCCCCATATATATATATATATATATATATATATATATATATATATATATATATATATATACATAAAATATAATAAAATAAAATAAATATAATAAAATAAAAAGCTAGATAAAAAATATAAAACAATAAATAAATAATTAAGATAACTAGAGCATGATAAAATATATATATATATATATAGAGAGAGAGAGAGATAGACTAATAAATAATAGCAAATAAATGAATAAATAAATAAAAGAGAGGATGTTATAACACTAAGATGCATGAGCAGAAAAATCTCTAAAAATGGTTCATGTAAAAGTCAAATTAAAAAGATAAGTCTTAAGTTTGTTCTTAAAAATATGAAGCGTCTCTGACGGCCTCAGGTCTTCAGGAGGCTGGTCCACAAACGTGGACCACAGTGAGAAAATGACGCCTCACCGTGGGTTTTAGTTTTTACTTTTGGTTTGATTAAAAGACTCCCAGAAGACCTGAGGGTCCTCGAGGGTTCATAGGATAAAAGTAAATCAGATAAATAGGCTGGACTAACACCATTAAGAGATTTATAAACCAGGAAAAGAATCTCAAAAATCAATTCTGAAACGCACAGGGAGCCAATGCAGAGACTTTAAAATAGGTGTAATATGAGCTCTCTTTCTTGACATAATCATTTCATTGACATAATGCATTCCATAGTCCTTTACCTTAACCATCACAACTAAATGCCTAACCTCAACCCCTTACCCTAACCTGTACATAATTATAATCTTAACCTTAAAACCAAGTCTAAACCCTCAAACACTTTGAAGAAGTGAGCACCGGTTGAAAACGTTCTGGTCCCAACTACTTTATACTGACTAACATTACTAACAATTTCTGGAGAGTGTTCTTAACTCTAACCACTATTCACCAATCCTGACCTTTACCTAACATTAAATCAAGTCTTACCTTAATGCAAATTGAATTTTGTCCTCACAAGGTAGGCGAGTCCCCACAATGTGACTGAGCATAGAGATTAAGGTCCCCACAATATGAGTAAGGCAAACACAAACACACACACATTCTTGTACTTCTATCTTTGTGAGGACCCTCATTGGAATAGTGAATTCCCTTGCAAGGTTATAATAGTTTTGAATTATTCATTAGTTTTAGTTTTAATTTCGTTGTGATTTTTTTGTTTTCAAATTCAGTTAGTTTTAATAAGTTTTCGAGTGAGTTTGTTAGTTTTAGTTTATTATTATTATTTTTTAAATGCTATAGTTTTAGTTTAGTAGTTAGTTAAATTTTTTTGTAATGGGTTATTTGTTGGGTGGGAGATTAAAAGAGGTCAGAGTAAATTTGCCTTTATGTCCTTTGGTTCATCAATCTTCATTATGTATGAAAAAAGTTGACAAAGACGAAAACAAAGGACTTTTTCACTATGATTTTAGTTAGTTTTGTGAGGACCGGCCGAAATGTCCTCACTTTGCAAAAATGCTCTCACTCTGTTGGTTAAAAACGTGTTCCGGTCCTCACTATGTAGGAAGAACAAGTACACACACACACACACACACACACACACACACACACACACACACACAGAGCTACATTTGTGAAACAGTTCTTCTGCTGTTGGCCAAATACAATGTATTCTCATGAAAGGTTTGTGTGATATCTTACATAATATGATCTTATATATATATATATAATATGATCATCTATTTATAATTTTGAAAAGTTCACAGGAGGTCGCAGTTTAACATGTGGTTAAGGTTGAGAAACTGTAGTACTCAAGCACCAAAAATACTTTAAAAAACATAAAAGTCCTGCTTTTGGGTTAAAAAAACTCCTTCATTATGCAACTCAGTGACATAGCTACGTAGGTGATCGAAAACATGATGTTGATGTTCACTTTTTTCATTCATGCAGCACAACTGCTTACAAAGATTTTAATTCTTCAAACAAAACGAAGGTCGGAAAACTAAATATATATATATATATATATATATATATATATATATATATATATATATAGTCCAACCAAAAGCTGAACAAGACATTTTTACTGAATAAAATGTTCAAATAAACTGTCATTAAGTGAAAATACAGTGTGACAGGGTCAAAGTTATGAGACCAAACCGGTAAACATCCTTTTTTATATCTATATAGCGTTATTTATAACTTTATTGACACGTTGCCGTGGATACGCATTGTTCTGCTTCTCTCCTGATGACGGCTCGCCTTGTTAATGACCTGTCAATCAAAGGTAGCCCCGCCCCAAATCATAAGATTCTTTATCTTCTATTTTCTCCTGGCTCATGATTATGTGGGTTACAGTGTATTACTTTTCATTCAGCGTGCCAAATGTCATAGTCATCAACCAATAATCACCAACCATTTCATATTATCAGGTACTTCATGATCAGGACTTCCTCAGACATCACGCTGCCTCTAGACTCAAAATGCAAGTTATTGCAGATCCTACATTTTTATTGTACCTTTTATCAATTCAATTATAAAAGACGAGTTCTTGTTATAGAGCTTGTATTGTAAACAGCACATACACAAGACAAGGACGGGGGACATGTAATTAAGGCCTCACAGTAAATAAGTAAAGAAATAAAGGAAAAAGAGACAGATATGTTGAGACAGAGAAGAAAGAAAGGTTTTTCCACATAGAAATGCTGGATTGCTCTCGGCTGAATACATTCAGATGCATGTAGCGTCTCTGTGCTACTAGTGCTGCTTATATAATGTTACAAGGTTAGAAATTAACCGTTGTAACTGCCTTTACAGAAAACCACATGGTGTGGTCCCGTGTGTTTCTTAACATGTGAAATTCATGTTTTTGTGAAGACAGTCCTTGAGTCACAGTTTAAAAGTGCAGCTCACGTACACCTTTACACTGTCATAAACGGACTCTATACTGTATGTATGAATACACATCCAAACGCCCACATTCACCACGGAAAACACCAAAAACAAGCGTTCAGCGAGGAAGATAAAACGGCCTTCACAAACAGTGTTCACAGTGGGAGATTCATGTCAGCCTCGGGCCAGTCTGGTTTTCTGGTTTGGTGGAGGAATAGACAGTTCAGAAAAAGAGAGAGCAAAGAACTAAGGACTGAAGGTGAGGGTAAAAATACAGAAAAATGTGAAAGGCTGTAGGATAGAAAAAATACCAGGAGATTTTTAGGTTTCGGTGATTCTTTATGTCTGAGTCTAAGAAGGTGGAACGGGTTGTGTGTGTAAAGGTGTGTGTGTGTTTGAGGAGAAGCTAGTAGAATAGGACAGTGGTTCTATCTCTTTCTGAGTGTGTGTGTGTGTGTGTGTGTGTGTGTTCTTGTACTTCCTACATAGTGAGGACCGGAAGACGTTTTTAACCAACAGAGTGGGGACATTTTTGCAAAGTGAGGACATTTTGGCCGGTCCTCTCAAAAATGAGAGTTTAAAATTAGCTGAAACTGTATTGTGTGGTTACAGAACTAACTAAAATTATAGTGAAAATGTCCTTTGTTTTCATCTTTGTCAACTTTTTGAAGATCCATAAGACAAAGGAAATAAAGGCAAAATTTACTGTGACCTTTTTTAATCTCCCACCCAACAAATACCCCATTACAAAAAAACTAAAACTAATAATTTAAAAAAAAATAAATACTAAACTAAAACTAGCAAACCCACTCTAAAAACTCATTAAAACCAACTGAATTTGAAAAAACAAAAATTCACAATAAAATTAAAACTTTTAACCTTGCAAGGGAATTTACTATTACAATGAGGGCCCTCACAAAGATAGAAGTACAAGAATGTGTGTGTGTGTGTGTGTGTGTGTGTGTGTGTGTGTGTGTGTGTTCCACTATGACCGCTGAGAGAGTTCATCCCACGCTGGGCATTTCTGCTGAATCAGTGACTAGTCACCTCTCCTAGGAGGGTAAACAACACATTAACACACACACACAGATACACATGTACACAGACAGCCAGTGAAACACACAAACACACCTACGAAGTTACACACATTTATTTTATGAACACGTAAATGCCCATAAAGGTTCATCCATAACACACTAAATTATTTAAAGATATACAGACATGCAGCCGGACACAGTTCAAGTACATATTTCTTTGATATGCACCTGAAGACGCTACATGGATTATGAATCAGAAGAAATGCTCACTAGGGATTGAAATATAGTATGTTGTGCAAGGTCGCATGCACATGCACAGGCCCGTTCTACAAGGGTGCAAAAGACATATTTTACTGACCATTGAAATGCGTCCGCCGCCACCATGCTGATGGAGTAGCAACTGATGGTTAAGCAAAGTTAAAATGGCGGATTACCGCCTTCAGTTGGCAGCTGGGGCGGTGGATTGGTCAAACAAACTGCAGACTTTCACCGAGGACAGCCGGGTTTGTGTCCTGTGTTCAAACAAAAGAAAACCCTTTTAACCCTATAAAGCCAAATGTATCATATTTGATTCCCACGTTTTTGAGACCTCTACATCATCAGGTATTATGATGACTAATTTGAAAATTTGTCAATTGTCATTTTTTTGCATTTCATACATTATGCCTTAAATATAGCAACATAAAGTATTTTTCTTATTTAGGTAAACTAAGTAAAGATTTAACTGACATAATTAGGTTTATTTAGAGTAAAATTGAGAAATTTCTCCAACAATTCAAAGAAATACATCATTTATTTTTTTGGTGTGTATTTTTAGATGGCAATCTGCTGGTTCCACTGGTGGAACCATCATTGCTGCATGAAAAATTCATATCAGCAGATGTTTGATGTTGTATTATATGAAAAAAAAATATTTTGTATGTTTAAGAAAAATGTTAAAATGAAAAATTGTACAAAAAGACCTGATGTATCACATATGATACAAATTAGAATTCATACATGCAAAATCATACATATATATATTTTTTTAAAATTTGTCAGCAGATTCAATAAACACTCCAGTTTAAAAAAAAACTGAATTTTCTGGCAATTGTTTCATGGTTCAGGCTTTATAGGGTTAACTAAAGTAACATCGTTTACGTAAGTTAAGTGAATCATGTTTTTTTTTTTACATAATTTACAGTTTTTACGTAACTTGCGTTTTTTACGTAACTTGCAGTGGTCACGTGACCCTTGTGAATTCTTCATTTCCGGCACTCATGTACATTTATTTACTGTTTAAACTGTCTTTTATAACGCCTTAACAGGAAGTTTTTTGTCCTAAACCTAGGTCAGTGGTTTTACAACATAAATCCACAGAAACTGCAGCCTTTTTACAACAGTGAACCATACGTTTGTGCTATTTTTACAATGTGTCGCTGTACTGCAAGCCGCGATACGTAGGCACCTATGTGCTGTAACTTGTGGTACTGACATTTACATTTACATTTAATCATTTAGCAGACGCTTTTATCCAAAGCGACTTACAAGAAGAATAAAAGCAAACAATCAAGGTACAGCGCAAAAAGAGCTATTAGTGCATCAATAAGTGTTCGTGACAATTCTTTAAGGAGTAGAATGCATGCATTGCACCCTCCGTTGATTCTTTAATAATGACTTTCTCCATGCTCAACCTTTATTTTTTTGTTCCTGTATGTGCAGCAGCACAACATGAAAAAGGTCTTTGTAGAGGCAGAAATCGATCAGCAGGTGTGGTGATTATAAAAGATTCTCTCAGCCAGTCACATCGCTGGTCTCATAGCTCAGACACAGCTGGGCCAATTGCAGTTTAACGTGATAATGACAGCTCAGCAAACAGAAAGCTTTGCCTCAGGAAATGTCTGGAGAGCATCACAACATGAACACACATCATCAGAAAGCTGCACTCAAAGACAGATTGAGTATGATTTTCCACCAGGTAGTTATTATAATAGCAATAGAAATGAAAAATAAACAAGCCATTTCCTCGGATGCTGTTGTAGCAATAATTCTAATGCAGCCATCCTTGTATCTACATGGTCACATTTAATGAAACACGACAGCATTTAACTGCAGTTTGTTTCATGGTTAAAACGTGAGATGCTACTTTTTACTAACAGGAAGTGGACCTGTAATAGTCACAACAAGTCATAACAATTACTAGGACAAGGAAATTAGCCACCAACCAGTCCAAATGTATACTTAAAACACACATACAATATGACAGAGGTGGACAGGACAGGGAAACAGAGAGGAAAAAAAGAAATACAGCACAACGTGAGGAGAGGAAACGTTCTCGCTGGAATGACAAAAAGCGATAACATCGCGGTTGCTATGGAGACAACCTTGCTAGGCCCCAGACAGTAGCAAAAGTATAATACCGGCGGGTCAGCTTTTATAGTACAATAATAAGATAATAATTTGGTATTGCCTCACGGGCCAAATTTGGCCCGCGGGCCAGAGTTTGACACTCCTGGCCTAAGGAACGCTGTGTTGATTGAAAGCATTGAAAACAATTGTGGTTCCTTTCTGGACTGGACACTACTTTGCATAAAAGCTAAATCATAGCACAGAATATGCATTTTCAACAGTATTTCCACTGATATACCAACATTGAGACTACAAGCCTACAATTAGATCCGTTTCACAGATTTTACAGCTGCAATAAACACAATTAATCTTTAATTAGTCTTGTTATAAGACATACTTTATGGTCTTCCAGTGAACCCTTATGCTCTACTGGTTTCTATCCATAACACACAGATTTAACAAGTTTCCTCCTGTAAATTGCATCGACACCATCCAGATTATATCACTTTTACTTTCTTTTGAGGCTTTTGGGCAAACACACAGATCCTGTTATTATTAGTATTTTTTTCCCCAAACTAAAAAACAGTGTTAATGCAGTATGAAATCAGTTTCCTCCTTGTTCACCTCAAAGCTGGATGGGGCTAGACTGTTATGTATCTGCTCAAAGACTGTAGAACTAGAGTCAAGTTTTCAATCTGTGTATACTAAAAGACTGTTGTCTCTGGCTGCTGGTATTACATCAGGCAGATCTCATATTTTATTTGAAGAATTTAAGCTTTTGAGAGTCCCACAGGCTCGACTGTGTTCCAACAGACTGTGGAACTTTTCTGTTCCTCAACTTTTAAATCAGGCCTTGGAGTACCTGTGTAGACAGAGCTCTGGATGTGGATGTCAGCAATTACACTGATTAGGCTGCAGCAGCTTTAAGTTATGTCTGGTGTGATATGTAGATGTTTGTAGTGTCTGTTGTTTGGTTAAACATTTTGCTTTGTGATGTAGTATTTGAAACAAGGCAAATATCATGAAAAATCAGATAAAATCAAACTTAACTTTTCTTTTTTATTGTTGTGGATTGGTCCTAATATGACCCCATGAGCATTTCCTAGTGTAGTGGCCCTAAGAGATCAACACAACCATATAATATATATAATATATCTACACATAACAGTCACAGTTCAGTTCAGCTTTTATTTCCAACATGTGCGAGTAACACAACAAAGTAAACTCAAAAACAAATACATCCAATGAGAATAATCAAAACAAAAAAATAGCAATAGTCAAAACAAAAGCTGTAATGTGAACGCAACATGTCCGAAAAGGAGTAGGATGAAGCATAATATGCTTATTTAAACCTTCTCCACTACTCAATTAACACTTTTTCCCCCCCCTAAACATACACTACCGGTCAAAAGTTTTAGAACACCCCAATTTTTCCAGTTTTTTATTGAAATTCAAGCAGTTCAAGTCAAATGAACAGCTTGAAAGGGTCCAAAGGTAAGTGGTGAACTGCCAGAGGTAAATAAAAAAAGGTAAGCTGAACCAAAACTGGAAGATAATGTAAATTTCAGAATTATACAAGTAGGCCTTTTTCAGGGAACAAGAAATGGGTTAACAACTTAACTCTATGGAGTCTTGGGCTATTTTGTCCATTTTTAAATTCTTTTCATGTCTTTGTAAGTCATTTTGTGTCTTTTTGTGTCTTTTTTTAGTCATTTTGTGTCTTTTGATGTCTTTTTTTAGTCATTTTGTGTCTTTTTTTGGTCATTTTGTGTCTTTTTTTAGTCATTTTGTGTCTTTTGGTGTCTTTTTTGTCATTTTGTGTCCTTTTTTTGTCATTTTGTGTCTTTTTTGTCATTTTGTGTCTTTTTTTAGTCCTTTAGTCCAACATAAAATGTGATTTTGAATCTTTTTTTTACTTTCAAAACACTATCATGCTCAATCAAGAATTTTAAATGTTGCAAATGTGCATTAATTTCAGAGTACACTGAGACATTAAACTGCATCATTTTCAATTAAATTCTGGAAAAGTTGGTGTGTTCTAAAACTTTTGACCAGTAGTGTACATATTTACAAAAACATTTTTTTGAAAATAAATAGATTACATAAACAAATGCATGAATAATTTATCATTTATGAAAACAGCCGGTTGTTAAAGCCCTTCTTCCTCCCTGTACCTTGTGAAAATCACGTGTTTGTACCGCTTTTTAAACTGGATCATGCTTGGACATTGCTTGAGCAATTGGGTGGTAATATGTTGCTTGGGGTGTTTTTTGGGAGGAGTAGTCTTGACATCAGGGTTTTTATGGCAGCTGCTTTTCCTCCTTTTCTTGAATTCCTTCATAAAGCTGAGTCGAATGTTCTTGACTGCTGATTCTTGTCGGTTCAGAAGTCAAGCAAAACTTTGCTACCAGGAGAACACTTGTAGAGGGTCTAAGTGGAGGGCAAACATTATGTAAGATCCCCTGTGCAGAGAGCAGTTCAAGATGTTTCTGAAGTGGTCTGATATCTGACAAATACAAGAGTTCTGTATAATGCCATAGACTCTCAGCCTTTATAGTCACAGCATCCACAGGTCCTCCTCTTCACCAAGTCATCTCTTTCCATCTTGAAATCATTCACTGCCAACATGGTTCCATATTTATGGATAGAATATTTTCCAAACATGCAGTCTACATTAGATTTGGGGTGCATGTGTTTATGATGCTTGGCGTTGGATCTTTTTAACCCATTGAGGCCTAAAACGCCTGGAAAAACATGCCTGTAAAACCTCTGGGCGATTTTGAAAGAACCCCCTAAAACCTGAAGTTTTTCTGGAAATTCAACAGAAGATTTTTCAGCCTCTGTAGCAGATAGAAATTAAATTCAAAAAGTATTTAAGAGCTTATACCCGTGACTTTCATGAGATATTGAGTTTATTTGTCCAAACCTCCAATAAAGTTTTTTTTAAAAATCAACAAACTCAGCAAATGTTACATTTGACTGAATAAAAAATCCTATGCATAATACTAATACATGCCCATTAGCAAGATGCAAACATGATATGACCACTGGAAGAAATAGACATAGTTCTCATTAGCCTACTGTAATAAAAAAAATAATTATCATAATAATAATAATAGATAATAATAATACATTTCAAATATTGCACTTTTCAGGGTACTCAACGACGCATAAAGTAATATAAGACATAAACAGTCATGATTTCTTATATCATCATCACAATCAATTAGTATTGTTATCAATATTATTATTATTATTATTATTAATATATTATTATTAATATTATTATTATCTCCAGATGGCCACAAATCTGTCTGTTCTTCGGTGAAAATATGTCGTCTAAAAACATATTCCTCATCCATAAATCCCGGTCGATTGGTTCCGAGGGTTCAAAGTCCAGATCGGCAATAAAATCATCGACGCTGTTTTCATCAGATCTCTTCCGTCACTTACTGCTGAGCTCCTCCGCTATAGTCGTCTTCCTCCATGATTTATAAGTTCTGGAAAAGTCCCATGATGCATTGCGACACTCCCACATGTATTCTGATGCATTTCACTGGCCAAGAGACCGAAAATAGGTGGAAAAAAATACAAATAATACAAAATGACATATCCGCTGTCCCGGCCTTAATGGTAGAGTGACGCAACATCGCTCCTGGTTTTAATGGTAGAAATGCGGTAATGCTTTCCTGGCTTAAATGGGTTAATACAAGCCTCTACAGAGAAGCTGTCCATAAGAACCTGATGAGTGAGAACACCTGCTGCTGAAACATAAAGGCTTTAGGCCAGAAACCAAGCAGTGCTCAGGTCCAAACCTGCACCTGTTTCCAGGAGGATTAAAAGGTAAAATTGTCCCTTGTCTTCCACAGCTGCACGCTTTTGATGCCATGTTTTTCGGAATATATTTTTCTCCCCATTTCGGTATTCTTGTGCTTCCCTGTCTTCTCCCTCACCCCTCTTTGTTTTTATCTCCCCACTCGCTTTTCTCTTTTGTCTCACCTCCACAGGTGGCTGAACAGCTGGACAGAGAAGCAAACTACTCTGATCTAGACCAGCACCTGGACAAGTCGAGACAAACCACACCAACACCAACACCAGCTGTGCAGTAAACATGTTATTTAAAAAAACAACAATATTAAAGAAATGTACACTACCGGTCAAAAGTTTTAGAACACCCCAATTTTTCCAGTTTTTTATTGAAATTCAAGCAGTTCAAGTCAAATGAACAGCTTGAAAGGGTCCAAAGGTAAGTGGTGAACTGCCAGAGGTAAATAAAAAAAGGTAAGCTTAACCAAAACTGGAAAATAATGTACATTTCATAATTATACAAGTAGGCCTTTTTCAGGGAACAAGAAATGGGTTAACAACTTAACTCTATGGAGTCTCGGGCTATTTTGTCCATTTTTGAATTCCTTTCATGTCTTTGTAAGTCATTTTGTGTCTTTTTTTGGTCATTTTGTGTCTTTTTTAGTCATTTTGTGTCTTTTGGTGTCTTTTTTTGGTCATTTTGTGTCTTTTTTTGGTCATTTTGTGTCTTTTTTAGTCATTTTGTGTCTCTTTTTAGTCATTTTGTGTCTTTTTTTGGTCATTTTGTGTCTTTTTTAGTCATTTTGTTTCTTTTTTTAGTCATTTTGTGTCTTTTGGTGTCTTTCTGTCATTTTGTGTCTTTTTTTGGTCATTTTGTGTCTTTTTTTAGTCATTTTGTGTCTTTTTTTGGTCATTTTGTGTCTTTTTTTGGTCATTTTGTTTCTTTTTTTAGTCATTTTGTGTCTTTTGCTGTCTTTTTTAGTCATTTTGTGTCTTTTTTTGTCATTTTGTGTCTTTTTTTGGTCATTTTGTGTCTTTTTTTAGTCCTTTAGTCCAACATAAAATGTGATTTTGAATCTTTTTTTTTACTTTCAAAACACTATCATGCTCAATAAAGAATTTTAAATGTTGCAAATGTGCATTAATTTCAGAGTACACTGAGACATTAAACTGCATCATTTTCAATAAAATTCTGGAAAAGTTGGTGTGTTCTAAAACTTTTGACCAGTAGTGTATATTATATGATAGTGTTCACTCTAATTTGACCTCTTTTGACCTGTATCCTCATTAAACGCAGTGACTTTTTTGTCCTCTCTCTGTATCCAAAACCAGCTGCTGCATTCACTGGCATTAAACCTGACGGATGTACTTTTCTATTTGACAAGCAAAATTTCTTTAGGACACTCCTTATCACTCCAAATCGCACAATGACAAGCGTGAACAGTATTCAGTTATGTATTTTGCGGGTTTAAAAAGAACCAGTTCGAAGAGGAAAAAGGCAAGGCAAGTTTATTTGTATAGCACAATTTAAAAAAAACTTTTGGTTTTACACAAGACACAAAAACTATGAGAATCTGAGTTAAATGATGCATAACAGAAAACTTTTTTTTACCGTGAGTTATGTCTCAGTAATATTTATCCCTAACCCTTATGCTACTAATTGGCGTACCTGTAGACCTCAGGAGTATTAACTTTATGACATTTATCACAGGTGCTTTATTCTGTCACTCCAGTTTTTCATAACTTTGTCAATTATTTGTTCCTAATGACTTTATATAATTGTTTTCTGTTTTGTTTTTAAAAACACAAATGTATAGGAGTCTTGTGGGACATCACTCATTACCAAACAATTCTGTCTGTGCCGTTTTAATTGATGGAACTGTTTATTTACTTCATGTTTACTAAAATGACACCAGAATCAAATGAAGTTAAATAGCTTTTACGTACAACCACAATTCCCAAAAAGTTGGGACACTGTGTAAATCATAAATAAAAACAGAATGTGTATACTTACAAAAAACAAGTATTCATCAGTTTGAACATTAAATATTGTGTCTTTATTCTGTATTTAACTGAATGTTGGTTAGATTGTTAGTATATTTTAATTTGGTAACCCTTCCTTTTACAATCCGGTATTTACCAGGTAAATATCAGGTAACTACAAGGTAAATAAGTGGTAGTTACAGGTAAATATGTGATCATTTTTGAGTAAATATCAGGTAAGTACCAGGTAAATATATAAAGTTATTATCACCATAACAAAGTCACATATAGACACATTCAGTGGGTTTATTGTCTACAATATGCAATTGCAGGATATCTACCAGGTAATTATTGGGTAAATACCTGGTAGATGTCAGGAAAATATCTAGAAAAATATCAGGTAACTTGTTGGTATTTACAGATAAATATGTAATGTAAATACTGCGTAATTACCTGGTAAGTACTTATAATTACATTTAATTACCGTTATTACCTGTAAATACATCTTATTACCAGGTATTTACCTGGTAATAACCGGACTGTAAAAGGAAGGGTTACCTTTAATTTTGTACAATATGAACTCTTTACAATAACAATAATATTAAGAAAAATACATATTTTTCCCCCCAGACAACATTATAACAGAAGAAATAAGAAATATGTGCATGATTATTTCTCGGGGTAGTTTATTGGGGGTTCCCACGGACCCATTCAGTAGTTTCAGTTGAGTATTTTGATATGATTTCTTTATTATTTTTATTTGTCTGTTCCATCATTACTGGCGTGCAGCAGAAGGTATTTATGGAAAGAACAGATTGCATTTCACTTAACGACCAAATTCAAGCTGCTGCTTGCTTAAATGTTGTAATTTGCCTTTATAATTTTTTTTTCTCAGTTCAGTGACAACAAGGAAAATTAAACATAATTTATTGACCGTGTAATTTTATGAGATTTCATTTCGGGTGTGTGAAATGACAGTAGGTGGTTATTGTTGACGTTTTATTTTTTAAATGTGTTACTATTTTTTCTTTTTTGTGTGTTATTGTTGTTTGTTTGTTCATTGTTGTCTCATTATGACTACATGGGTGTATGTGTACTTATGTGTTTGTAAGTTAATAACAAGTTATGTGTGTTAATAATGGTAATAATGAGTTTATAAACTACATTACTATGTGTTATACATACATATATATATATAAATATTATTGTTATATAACTGAATATAGTAAATTAACATAGGGAGAAGGGATTTAATAAGCTTTGACTCCTTTTGAACACAAATAAGTGTTGAGTCTTGTTGTTGTTTCATTTGTGTTGTTGTCTTGTATTTATTGTTGTTTGTTTGTTTTTAAATGTTCATCTTTTATTTTGTGTTCAAATAAATTCTCAATCAATCAATCAATCAAAAAAATATGTGCATGATTATTTCTTGGGGTACACTGTAAAAAATAATCTGTTTAATTTACGGTAAAATACCGGCAGCTGTGGTTGCCAGAACTTCACCGTAAAAATTACAGTGAGTGGGTTTTCTATTCTAAATTTAAATGTTAATATCAGCAAAAACTGTGATTTAGTCTGAATAATCCTGTTATTTTTTTTAGGATAATTGTGTCATTCATTCATACATCATGGTATTTCTCCACAAATTTTGCATGAACATGTTATATTTTACCTGAAACCTGTGTGTTTCTTCCAGTTTATGACAGAAAAAAGTAAAAGTTTTGTGCTATTCTTTGATTTACGGTAATTAAAAGCATCTAATACAGTGATATACAATTATTCATTTTATGCCCTATTTCTGATGTATTTGACAGTGTTTTACTGTTATTTCTACAAACCTTTTTTACAGTGTAGTTTATTGGGGGTTCCCAAGGACCCATTCAGTAGTTTCAGTTGAGTATTTTGATATGATTTTTTTATTTTCTGTTCCATCATTTCTGGCGTGCAGCAGAAGGTATTTATGGAAAGAACAGATTGCATTTCACTTAACGACCAAATTCAAGCTGCTGCTTGCTTAAATGTTGTAATTTGCCTTTATAATTTTTTCTCTCAGTTCAGTGACAACAAGGAAAATTAAACATAATTTATTGACCGTGTGATTTTATGAGATTTCATTATGAACAATCAAATACCAAGCTCCAAATTATCTTCCACTAATGATGTGCATGATTGTGCATCCCTGTGTCTGTATATATCCATAAGACTATCCATATATGCAAATATGCATTTGTGTTAAAGTGTGTGTATGGTTCCTTAAAGCACAAGTGTGTGTGTGAGTGTGTGTGTGTGTGTGTGTGTGTGTGTGAGTGTGTGTGGGCAGAGGTTAATTTGGCCCAGCAGTGAAGAGCCCTTGATAAAGAGCAGCCTGATCCCTGTTTAATTACCTTCCGTCTACATTTCATTGCCATACACCGGGTCATAGGTGTGTGTCTGTGTGCGTGTGATGAATGTAGGATTTGTCTTCGGGCGGCGACTCACACGGGACACGGCGTACACTCGGCGGCGTCTGTGTGAGAGAGCACTTGTACGACATTTCTCCATGAATATTTGTGTCATGCACCTACAAGCCGGTTTGACATATGAGGCTTTACGAGGTGTGTGTTCGTACTGAGGACGTGTGACATGTGGCGTGATATGAGACATGGCGAGGAGGGAAAGTGTGGGAGAGATGTTGAGCATTGACGTGGGCGTCCCTGCAGCACTCAAGAGACAACTGTGATTGGACACTATTGAAACCATAGACTGTATTTAAATAATGGACGTAGTCACCGTGACGTCAGCATTGGTTTGTGGCCCGTTGGAAGCCTCGAGTTCATTGTTTTACTCGTCGCCATCTTGTTTCTGATACAGGAAGCAGACCATATTTGGACTGTGGAGGAGGAGAGGGATCTGATCACTGACTACAGCCTCTCTACACCTCAACCTGACTGAGAGAAGCTGCTGCTAATTCATGTTAGCATTAGCTGGAGCATTAACTGGGATGTTAAGTTTGGCTAGCAAAAAAACAAAAACAAAATGTATCTTTCTGACCTCAGAAAACTGAGCAGCGACTCCTTGGAGTGTCTGTTAGTCCAACCAAACACTGAACAAGACATTTACTGAACAAAACGTTCAAATAAACTGTCATTAAGTGAAAATACAGTGAAAGGGTCAAAGTTATGAGACCAAACCGCTAAACGTCCTCTTTTCTATCTATATAATGTTATATATAACTTTATTGACACGTTGCCGTGGATACGCATTGCTCTGCTTCTCTCCTGGTGACGGCTCGCCTTGTCAGTGACCTGTCAATCAAAGCTAGCCCCGCCCCAAATCATACGATTCTTTATCTTCTATTTTCTTCTAAATGGGGCCATTATTAGAACTCTTGACATCAAATTGTCTTGAAGAAGATTTTTTACTAGTGATTGAGACCATAGTGTTGTCCCTGAAAATTTCTGAGGTAATAAATCAAGTGAGAAGTTTTCAAATTTAGCACTGAAATGAATGGGCAGATTTCTTTTGCAGCCAAACTTAGCGCCCCCTGCTGGAATTTATGGTGAATTGCAGGCTTTATGCACTTCCTGGTGGCCTCCATGCTCAGACACGGAGATTGCCGCCTGATTGAAACACACACTTGATGTTACAACCCAGTTTGGGTCTAGTAGGGAAAAGGGAATGTAACACAACGCCGGTGTACTCAAGCAAATAAGATATTTATTGATTAACAGCAAAAGTTAACAAAAAGTAACAAAAGGAGAACCTTCTTCAGGCTAGTAAAAGTGGTACAAAGTGAGGCAATGAACAAAGGGCGGAGGGTGGCGCCAACTCATAAAACAAACAAACTAAGGCTACGTTCAGACTGCAGCCTGAAGTGACCCAAATCCGATTTTTTCGCCCCTATGCGTCCTGCATCTGATCTTTTAATGACGGTCTGAACGACACAGATCCGATTTTTTCAAATGCGATCCAGGCCAGTTGGGTATGTGGTCCTAAAACCGATACATATCTGATCTTTTGACATGCGACTCCAGTCTGAACGGCCAGGTCGCATTCATCATACATAGGCTTCCTGCTGGCGGCCATGTTTTCTGCTACTTCCGTAAACACTGAGCACGCTCGCTGCGTGTGACGTCGTCGTGTCCTCCAATGTGCATGCGGGATACTTTTGGTACGTTTAAAGTTCACACTGGAGATCACAGACAAGTCGCATTTAATTGGAAATGTGAACGACCTTGCAAAAAAATCGGATTCCACAAAAAAATCCGAATTGAGCATTAAGCCCTGCTGTCTGAACGGAGCCTATACCAATCTTCCTATCCTTCCCTTTGGCCCCTGCTGTGGCCCCTGTGTCAAATTAATAATAAAATGATCATTTTATAACAATGAACAATGGAACAATTCGAACCTTTTTTTTGTTCAAACAATATCTCATTGTACACAAAAGGAACCCAGAATGTGTACATTGTATAATAGTTTAACTCTATGGAGTCTTATAGGGCTATTTTGTCCATTTTTGAATCCTTTTCATGTCTTTACATGTCTTTGTGAGTCATTTTGTGTCTTTTTTGGTCATTTGTGTCTTTTCTTGGTAATTTTGTGTCTGTTGTTGTCTTTTTTAGTTATTTTGTGTCTTGTTTGTCATTGGTGTCATTTATGTGTCTTTTTTGTGTCTGTTTTAGATATTTTGTGTCTTTTTTGGTAATTTTTATGTCTTCTGTGGGGGGTTTTTTCAACCTGGTCTCACAGAAATCCGTAGAATAGCCACGGAATCGCTTAAATTTCCGTGAAACTTACACGGATTTGGCTACAATGCAAGTTAATGCCAGTCATATCCCGTGGCTATTCCAACATACAAAGTGATTATGTACATTCACTGAGTGAATATTTAGAAAATAAAACATATATTTCTCGCTAGAAATGTGATCAAAATCCATTTTTATGCAGAAACTAAGTCAAAATATTGATTTTTTTCACTAAAAATGAGAGAACTGTCCGCCATGTTTTTTGTTCTGACCGCCGGGACCTTGAAAGTCACGTGACTTGGAACAAACCAATAGGAACAAATATCCATGGAATAGCCACGGGATATGACTGTCATTAACTTGCATTGTAGCCAAATCCGTGTCAGTTTCACGGAAATTTGAGTTAAGCGAAATCTGTGGCTATTTCACGGATTTCTATGAGACCAGGTTCTTTTTTTTGGTTATTCTGTCTTCTCATTTTGTGTCTTTTTTGGTCATTTTGTCTCTTTTTCAAGACATTCAAAGATTTTGAATGCTTAAATATCATCTCTGCCATTTTTTCATGTGCTTATGTGCCCCTCTGATTAAACACTGGCCCCTCCTTGGCCCCCACAGTTAAACTGGTCTAGAACCACCACTGCCTATTTTCCATTGATCTTGAATAAAGTGATCGTGTTTGACGACTCGTAGATCAACCTGTTTATAACACACAGATTTAGTGTGTATCTAGATGCAGATTCTCCTCTCACATCCACACAAACACACACACTTCGGCCCTCCAGAGTCTGAGTGTGTCGCTGACGGCGGGACCAAAATAACGTTAATTTAATTAGGCCTAATAAAACGGCTGAGTGCAGCAATCAGCGAGCCATCACTGGGACGGGAAACGCTACCACAATTAAATGACTGCACGGGGATGTGTATTAAAAAGCTAATAACATAATTACACACACAATAGCTCGTCCTGTCATTGCTAAACAATACTGGCAGAATGCTAATGGTCGTCCCATGCAGTTTTCCTTCTCTCTCTCTCTCTTTTTCTCTTACTATCGCTCCATTTCCTCTCGCTCTAGTCCTTTCAGCCAATAATGGCAAATACAGTGAACACATGAAGGAGCTATCATTCCCAGATTTCTATTCTAATTATTATTTTCTCATCACAGTGTTTTAGAAACAACGTGGCTGAATTAGAATCAGTCATTACTCAATTCAAAATGACTAAAAGTCCATTCCCAGCATATGATCAGTGGAGGAAGATCCATAGAGGACTCTGATTGGCTCCCACACTAGTCTTTAGCGTAACAATTTTAGTCATTTTGTGTCTTTGTTGGTCATTTTGTGTCTTTTGTTGTGTCTTTTTTTGGTCATTTTGTGTCTTTTTTGGTCATTTTGTGTCTTTTGTTGTGTCTTTTTTTGGTCATTTTGTATCTTTTGTTGTGTCTTTTTTGGTCATTTTCTGTCTTTTGTTGTGTCTTTTTTAGTTATTTTGTGTCTCTTTTTGGTAATTTTGTGTATTTTTTTAGTCATTTTGTGTCTTTTTTAGTCATTTTGTATCTTTTGTTGTGTCTTTTTTGGTCATTTTCTGTCTTTTTTTGGTCATTTTCTGTCTTTTGTTGTGTCTTTTTTAGTCATTTTGTGTCTTTTGCTGTGTCTTTTTTGGTCATTTTGTGTATTTTTTTAGTCATTTTGTGTCTTTTTTGGTCATTTTTCTGTCTTTTTTTGGTCATTTTCTGTCTTTTGTTGTGTCTTTTTTAGTCATTTTATGTCTTTTTTTGGTCATTTTCTGTCTTTTGCTGTGTCTTTTTTAGTTATTTTGTGTCTCTTTTTGGTAATTTTGTGTATTTTTTTAGTCATTTTGTGTCTTTTGCTGTGTCTTTTTTAGTCATTTTGTGTCTTTTTTTGGTCATTTTGTATCTTTTGTTGTGTCTTTTTTGGTCATTTTCTGTCTTTTTTTGGTCATTTTCTGTCTTTTGTTGTGTCTTTTTTAGTTATTTTGTGTCTCTTTGTTGGTCATTTTGTGTCTTTTTTTGGTCATTTTGTATCTTTTGTTGTGTCTTTTTTGGTCATTTTCTGTCTTTTGTTGTGTCTTTTTTAGTTATTTTGTGTCTCTTTTTGGTAATTTTGTGTATTTTTTTTGTAATTTTGTGTCTTTTTGTGTCCTTTTTTGGTCATTTTGTGTCTTTTTTTAGTCATTTTGTGTCTTTTTTTGGTCATTTTGTGTCTTTTTTTGGTCATTTTGTATCTTTTGTTGTCTTCTTGGTCATTTTCTGTCTTTTTTTGGTCATTTTCTGTCTTTTGTTGTGTCTTTTTTAGTTATTTTGTGTCTTTTTTTGGTAATTTTGTGTATTTTTTTAGTCATTTTGTGTCTTTTGCTGTGTCTTTTTTAGTCATTTTGTGTCTTTTTTTGGTCATTTTGTATCTTTTGTTGTGTCTTTTTTGGTCATTTTCTGTTTTTTGTTGTGTCTTTTTTAGTTATTTTGTGTCTCTTTTTGGTAATTTTGTGTGTTTTTTTTGTCATTTTGTGTCTTTTTGTGTCCTTTTTTGGTCATTTTGTGTCTTTTGTTTGTTTGTGTCTCTCCTTCTTTCAGCCAATAATGACAAATACAGTGAACACATGAAGGAGCTATCATTCCCAGATTTCTATTCTAATTATTCTGTGTTTTAGAAACAAGGTGGCTGAATTAGAATAAGTCAATACTCCAAATAATTGTTCCATATAAATATTAAGTGTGTAGATTTTATAGCTTCATAAGAACATTCAATACAGTAAAGGTCATTACTTATCATTAGAAGGAATTATTGATATTTATTATTATCATTAATCCTCTGAAGGTCATTCATGCAGTGTTTAAATTATATTAAATTACATTATGTATATGTTAAGATTCCCTCCAGACATGTTTAAGACATTTTAAAGCAACAGCTACTTATTTAATTTGGCGATTAATTCATATTATTGTTATTTAAAAAAAATATATTTTGTATTATTCTTAATGGTCCCTGGGATTTTTTCTTTTAGATTCACTTTCACTTTACTGTCTTTTTATTTTTTGTTGTGTGTTGTGTTGCATTTACATTTTTTTTGTAATGCTCTTTCAGTTACATCTCTTGTATGATTTTTTGTTATATATTTTTTCTAAGAATATTCTGCTTTGAATAATAACTTGTATCTGATTTGATTCATTTGGTCATTTTGTGTATTTTTTTAGTTATTTTGTGTCCTTTTTGGTCATTTTGTATCTTTTTTGTGTCATTTTTGGTCATTTTCTGTCATTTTTTGGTCATTTTGTGTCTTTTGTTGTTTCTTTTTTAGTTATTTTGTGTCTTTTTAGCTCACATTGTGTCTTTTGTTGTTTCTTTTTTAGTCATTTTGTGTCTTTTTTGGTCATTTTGTGTCTTTTTGCTGTGTCTTTTTTAGTTATTTTGTGTCTTTTTTTGGTTATTTTGTGTCTTTTTAGGTCACTTTTTGTCTTTTGTTGTTTCTTTTTTGGTCATTTTGTGTCTCTTTTTGGTAATTTTGTGTATTTTTTTAGTCATTTTGTGTCTTTTTGTGTCCTTTTTTGGTCATTTTGTGTCTTTTGTTGTGTCTTTTGGCCATTTTGTGTCTTTTTTTAGTCCTTTAGAAGTAAATTTACAGTAGGGCTTGATGCTGCTTTGTTTTTATGTTTTGCTTTGAATAATAATTTGTATCTGATTTGATTTTTCCACCAAAACGTTAAATTACCTTGTTAAACATTCTTGAAATGACTTGATAATCTTTTCTTTCGCCTCTTTGAAAATCCTATAATAATAATGCAAGTTCTGTTCTTTTTTTTTTTTTAACTCAATTCAAAATGACTGAAAGTCCATTCCCAGCATATGATCAGTGGAGGAAGATCCATAGAGGACTCTGATTGGCTCCCACACTGGTTTTTATTCTAGTGGGACTCTATTTTATTTGTGTCTTGTGTGTTTAGCGTAACAATTTTAGTCATTTTGTGTCTTTGTTGGTCATTTTGTGTCTTTTGCTGTGTCTTTTTTGGTCATTTTCTGTCATTTTTTGGTCATTTTGTATCTTTTGTTGTGTCTTTTTTAGTCATTTTGTGTCTTTGTTGGTCATTTTGTGTCTTTTGCTGTGTCTTTTTTAGTTATTTTGTGTCTTTTTTTGGTTATTTTGTGTCTTTTTAGGTCACTTTTGTCTTTTGTTGTTTCATTTTTAGTTATTTTGTGTCTTTTTGGTCATTTTGTGTCTTTTGTTGTGTCTTTTTTAGTCATTTTGTGTCCTTTTTTGATCATTTTGTATCTTTTGTTGTGTCTTTTTTGGTTATTTTGTGTCTTATTAGGTTACTATGTGTCTTTTGGTCATTTTGTGTCTTTTTTTAGTCTTTGTTTTTATGTTTTGCTTTGAATAATAATTTGTATCTGATTTGATTTTTCCACCAAAACGTTAAATTACCTTGTTAAACATTCTTAAAATGACTTGATAATCTTTTCTTTCGCCTCTTTGAAAATCCAGAATCTATAATAATAATGCAAGTTCTGTTCTTTTTTATTATATTATTATTATATATTGTATATTATTGACTTTGATTGGCTCCCACACTCGTTGTGATGTCACGGCTTAAACTTCCAACCTTAAGTAAATAATATTAAATCAGCCTTTTAGTGTCAAACTCTGCATATACATCATTAGTCAAATATCCACATTCAGTAACAATAAGCAAAACACATTTTTGACTTGAGAGACTTTAATGTAATCTAATCTGATCTGTTGTTTTAAAGGCAGTGCTGCTTGTGTTTTCCTTCAGGCAATTTTTTTTCCTTCACATTTTGCTTTTGAAGTGTCACTTAGTCTCACAGAGACGATTTCTTAAAATGTTGCTTAATATCTGACCCCAGTTTATCAACATATTATTACAAACAACAGCATGAATCATATCTGTGCTCTGTAGCTTCTGATGATGAAAGCAGACTCAGTATTTTATCAGAGTCACAATGTGTTGTCCCCTGAAGTGACAGTGATATCTGTAATCTCAGTCTTATTTTGGAAATAATAGGTGTTGCTTTGCCAGTAAGTCCCTTTCACACATGTGCTCTATGATGTGGAACATTTCCTGCATGCGGTCATATGTTAATGGGTGCAGGATTGATAATCAGGGAAATCTGTAACGCTTCATTTCCCACCTGAAGACCTAGCAACTCCAGCTGTCTTTTTTTGGTCATTTTGTATCTTTTGTTGTCTTTTTTGGTCATTTTGTGTCTTTTTTTGGTCATTTTGTGTCTTTTGTTGTGTCTTTTTCAGTTATTTAGTGTCTTTTTAGGTCATTTTGTGTCTTTTGTTGTTTATTTTTTAGTCATTTTGTATCTTTTGTTGTTTCTTTTTTACGTCATTTTGTGTCTTTTGTTGTGTCTTTTTTGGTTATTTAGTCTTTTTAGGTCACTTTGTGTCTTTTGTTGTTTCATTTTTAGTTATTTTGTGTCTTTTTGGTCATTTTGTGTCTTTTGTTGTGTGTTTTTTGGTCATTTTGTGTCTCTTTTTGGTCATTTTGTGTCTTTTTTTGGTCATTTTGTGTCCTTTTTGGTCATTTTGTGTATGTTTTTAATCATTTTGTGTCTTTTTGAAATTATTTTGTGTCTTTTTTTGGTCATTTTGTGTCTTTTTTTAGTCCTTTAGTCCTTTAGAGGTAAATTTACAGTAGGGCTTGATGCTGCTTTGTTTTTATGTGTCTTTTTTGGTTATTTTGTGTCTTATTAGGTTACAATGTGTCTTTTGTTGTTTCATTTTTAGTTAGTTTTGTGTCTTTTTGGTCATTTTGTGTCTTTTGTTGTGTTTTTTGGTTATTTTATGTCTCTTTTTGGTCATTTTGTGTATGTTTTTAATCATTTTGTGTCTTTTTGTGTCCTTCTTTGGTCATTTTGTGTCTTTTTGAAATCATTTTGTGTCTTTTTTTAGTCCTTTAGTCCTTTAGAGGTAAATTTACAGTAGGCCTTGATGCTGCTTTGTTTTTATGTCTGGATGTGATGAAGTCATGCTTTGGTGCTTTTGGTGACTCCAGAGAGTTAACACAATGTTAGCATCCAACTGAAACACTGTAATGTCATCAGACTCACCTTCTGGCATTTACACACGTCAATAAACCAGGGTTAATATTGGAAAAAGGCAAAGGAAAATGCAATCTCTCCAACACTGTATCAAGAAAAAAAACATTCACAGCACGGCAATTCACATGGCAAGTATGGTGCATTCAATTGCATTGGAAGAGCTATGGTGCAGTCAAAAGCGTGGGACTTATGACAACTGAGTGGAACAATAAACAAGTTAGCAAAACATTAACAGTGTGGGCTCCAAGGCTTGAATGGTTGCACATTCATTGAAGGATATTATTTATTAGTCATTTGGTTTATTATTGTTATTTTATTCTCACATTTATTTTTAGCCTGTGGAAAAAGATTACTGTTAAATTTAAATTTAAAGAAGGCCGCATATAAAATAAAGGGACATACGATTTTTATTTAAATTTTATTTAAGAAATGAATGCCGTTGATGTGTTTGTTTGTTTTATTTGATATTCGATTTTGCATGTTTGCAATATTAAGTTATATCAAACTTTGCTTATTCCCTTTGATTTGAACTTGTTTAGGTCCATTTTTTCAATAAATATCAATGTTGGCCCGCGACTTTGTCCAAGTTTAAAATTTTGGCCCACTGTGTATTTGAGTTTGACACCCCTGATGTAAAGTATTAAGTCCATGTTACTTGTTTACAATAGGAACGTTTACGAAAAATGCTTTTGAATTTGTATATTTCGGTCACAATTCGGTCAGATATTGTCTGGCAGCCTCTTGCTCAGTCACTCTCTCTTTTTCTCTTCCTATCTGCCATGATGTCCACATCAGCTGGAACAAAAGACTTTCATTGGTCAAGGTCCATCAGAATATTTTTTCCACAATAATGAATGTTCAGCAGCATCAGCAAGAATCCATTAAATCAATTTTTATATGTTTTAATTCGAAAAGCTTTGAAGTTGAAAAAAAAAAGTCTAAAAAAATGGAAATTGCCATATTTGGAAAGGCGCAAGACAGAAATGTACCTTTTGTGTCTTTTTGGTCATTTTGTGTCTTTTGTTGTGTGTTTTTTGGCCATTTTGTGTCTTTGTTGGTCATTTTGTGTCTTTTTAGGTCACTTTGTGTCTTTTGTTGTTTCATTTTTAGTTATTTTGTGTCTTTTTGGTCATTTTGTGTCTTTTTGGTCATTTTGTGTCTTTTGTTGTGTGTTTTTTGGTCATTTTGTGTCTCTTTTTGGTCATTTTGTGTATTTTTTTAATCATTTTAGTCAAGACAGAAATGTACCTCAATGCATTACAAGTGTGAATAGTGAAAATCACGAACAGAGCGCGACAAGTTATCCCTGTTTTTTGTTTGTGTTTTCTCTGTGGCTTTTATGATTTCCTAACAACTTTTTTGTTGTTCCTTTTTTAGTCATTTTGTGTCTTTTGTTGTTTCTTTTTTAGTCATTTTGTGTCTTTTTTAGTTATTTTGTGTATTTTTTTGGTCATTTTGTGTCTTTTGTTGTGTCTTTTTTGGTTATTTTGTGTCTTTTTTGGTCACTTTGTGTCTTTTGTTGTTTCATTTTTAGTTATTTTGTGTCTTTTTGGTCATTTTGTGTCTTTTGTTGTGTGTTTTTTGGTCATTTTGTGTCTCTTTTTGGTCATTTTGTGTATTTTTTTTGTCATTTCAAGTGTGAATAGTGAAAATCACGAACAGAGCGCGACAAGTTATCCCTGTTTTTTGTTGTTTGTGTTTTCTCTGTGGCTTTTTTGATTTCTTAACAACTTTTCTCCATTTAGTGAAAATGCTTCTCACATCCAACTATTACAATCAACACCCAAAATGTTTTTTCCCTGGAGCCTCCTCACATGAGTTCCACCAGGCAGAGACAAAAAGGCCATTTTTCTATCTTGAATTTCCTTTTTTAGGTTACAGACTATTGAAGACATATTTAACCTTTCCATTGGTTGTTTAATGGTGAAGTTATCTGTTTTAGAAAGTCTATTGACTTCACTTATATATAATTCTATTGGAAATGTTCAGGGTTTTGACATTGTCGGTGGTTTTTAATGTATTTCTTAGCCGTTCGCATGTGAATGGAGATGTTCTCTAACATTTATTGAAAAGCCCACATGTATTAAAATTAAATATCTCTTTTTTTTCCTTTTACTCTCCTTGTTTCTTTCTTCCTGTCAGTCGCTCTCCCCCGTCACTTTCTCACTCCTTTTTTCCTTCCCTTTCTGTCCTTGAGCTGAAAATGGAGAGGTAGGCAGCAGTGAAGAGAGAGAGATATTGGTTTGACACTCTGTAACATCTTTTTGTTAGGACCAAACTCATTCAACTGTGTGTGTGTGTGTGTGTGTGTGTGTGTGCTGATGGAAAACTCAGTGAGCTGACTCAAGGCTGGAGCTGCTTACGAAACCGGTGAACTATCTGGCAGATTTGAATGAACATAAATGAACATGTGAAAAACCGAGGAGAAAAAACAACACTGAATTGATGTTGTGGGCTCACGGTTGCTAGGCAATTTCAGTCATTTACATTGGTGGATGTAGCTTTCACCGCAAAGAACCTCCACCTTTTACATTGCTTTAAAGTTATGTTACTATATACTTTTGTGTACACAGATTGTGATTCTTTGACTGTACAAGTACATCTCTTTGTAACAATTATGACCCATACATTTACAGATTATACACAAAAATACTGACTGGCCAACTTAGTATCTCAGCTTACAAGTTTCACTGTTTTTTTAATGCACAAGAAATACTACAGAACACACCAACACAACTATCTGTGGACAATTTCACAGCAGTATTTTGTCACAGGCAGAGTAGCATGTCTCTGCATGTTTAGATCAGCTGTTCTCAACCTTGGGGGTCTTTTTTTTTGGTCATTTTGTGTCTTTTTTTAGTCATTTTGTGTCGTTTTTGGGTCATTTTGTTTCTTTTTTGGGTCATTTTGTGTCTTTTTTTAGTCATTTTGTGTCTTTTTTGGGTCATTTTGTTTCTTTTTTGGGTCATTTTGTGTATTTTTTTGTCATTTTGCGTCTTTTATGGGTCATTTTGTTTCTTTTTTGGGTCATTTTGTGTCTTTTTTGGTCATTTTGTGTCTTTTCTGGTCATTTTGTGTCTTTTTTGGGTCATTTTGTGTATTTTTTTGGTCTTTTCGTTTCTTTTTTGGGTCATTTTGTTTCTTTTTTGGGTCATTTTGTATATTTTTTAGTCATTTTGTCTTTTTTGGGTCATTTTGTTTCTTTTTGGGGTCATTTTGTGTATTTTTTGGTCATTTCGTGTCCTTTTTTTTGTCATTTTGTGTCCTTTTTAGGTCATTTTGTTTCTTTTTTGGGTCATTTTGTGTATTTTTTTGTCATTTTGTGTCTTTTTTTGTCATTTTGTGTCCTTTTTTGGTCATTTTGTTAATTTTTTGGGTCATTTTGTGTCTTTTTTGGTCATTTTGTGTCTTTTTAGGTCATTTTGTGTCTTTTTTTAGTTATTTTGTGTATTTTTTTGTCATTTTGTGTCTTTTTTGTCATTTTGTGTCCTTTTTTGGTAATGTTGTTTATTTTTTGGGTCATTTTGTGTCTTTTTTGGTCATTTTGTGTCTTTTTTGGTCATTTTGTGTCTTTTTTTAGTCATTTCGTTTCTTTTTTGGGTCATTTTGTTTCTTTTTTGGGTCATTTTGTTTCTTTTTTGGGTCATTTTGTATATTTCTTTGGTCATTTCGTTTCTTTTTTGGGTCATTTTGTGTCTTTTTTGGTCATTTTGTTTCATTTTTTGGTCATTTTGTGTATTTTTTAGTCATTTTGTGTCTTTTTTTGGTAATTTTGTTTCTTTTTTGGGTCATTTGGTGTCTTTTTTTGGTAATTTTGTTAATTTTTTGGCTCATTTTGTGTCGCTTTTGGCCCAGTCTGAACAGAGCCATATCCCATTTGGACACTTGCTAAAAACAATGTGAACAGTCAGCCCTGATAATCGGATTTGAGTAGGAATCTGATTTGAATCAGATTCGCCTGCAGTCTGAACGCAGCCTAACAGTCCCTTTCTTTTCCTCTCACACAATATGACACTTAAAGTCTCTCCATCTGTTCCTAAACTTGCTCCACCTCCCTCCCTCCATCTCTCTCTGTCATCATCTAGTCCTGTTGCTCTATCTTCACACTGTTTTACTCCAGAAGACACATGAGACATAAGTGATGTCCCCGGCCAGGACACACACATTCAGACACACTTTAGACACCAAGTCGCTCTCACTGGACATATCTGAAAGTACAAACACACAGCTGGAAGACACACAAACCACAGATAACACACGTTTCTTCCATAAGCCCGTTGACTCCATCTGTTTTAACCCATGGCCATAAAGTTGTCGCAACACACACACACACTGGTAACTCAACAACAACCAATCCCAGTGATTTATAGACGCCACACCATGCTGTCCTCAACTTCCTCTTTCTCTTTTCCACACATTCCCTCTGTTGTTCCAGAGTTTCCTATCAGTTTACCTCCCATTCACCAATCTTTCTTTCTAAATCACCATCCCCAAATCCCACTTTTTCTCCTCCACCTCTCTCTCTCAGCCCTCTATCCATCTCCCTCCTGTCTCCCCCCCTTCTTCCTGTTCTCCCAGTTGGTTATTAATGGTTTTAATTTACAGAGAGGAAGGACCTTGGTGCCCACTGAGGCGTCCCCTCTGCCCCCAGTGTGTATTTGTGTGTGTGAGGAAGAGGAGAAGACAGAGACCCCCTCCTCGTCCCTGTGTAACCAAGCAGCAATAACGCTTTGTCTTCTTTAACTGTGCTGCTCCTCCAAGGTACCCCACATCCTTCTCCTCCATCTCCTCCTCCCGCTCTTCACATTCTCTTTTACTTTCCTTCACCTGTCTTTTTTCTTTTGTTGTGTTTTTTGGTCATTTTGTGTCTCTTTTTGGTCATTGGTGTATTTTTTAAGTAATTTTAGTCAAGACAGAAATGTACCTCTGGGTCATTTTGTGTATTTTTTAGTCATTTTGTGTCCTTTTTTGGTCATTTTGTTTATTTTTTGGGTCATTTTGTGTCTTTTGTTGTGTCTTTTTTGGTTATTTTGTGTCTTTTTAGGTCACTTTGTGTCTTTTGTTGTTTCATTTTTAGTTATTTTGTGTCTTTTTGGTCATTTTGTGTCTTTTGTTGTGTGTTTTTTGGTCATTTTGTGTATTTTTTTAGTCATTTTATTCAAGACAGAAATGTACCTCAATGCATTACAAGTGTAAATAGTGAAAATCACGAACAGAGCGCGACAAGTTATCCCTGTTTTTTGTTTGTGTTTTCTCTGTGGCTTTTTTGATTTCTTAATAACTTTTTTGTTGTTTCTCTTTTTTTTAGTAATTTTGTGTCTTTTGTTGTTTCTTTTTTAGTCATTTTGTGTATTTTTTTGGCCATTTTGTGTCTTTTTAGGTCACTTTGTGTCTTTTGTTGTTTCATTTTTAGTTATTTTGTGTCTTTTTGGTCATTTTGTGTCTTTTGTTGTGTGTTTTTTGGTCATTTTGTGTCTCTTTTTGGTCATTTTGTGTATTTTGTTGTGTGTTTTTTGGTCATTTTGTGTCTCTTTTTTGTCATTTTGTGTATTTTTTAAGTAATTTTAGTCAAGACAGAAATTAACCTCAATGCATTACAAGTGTGAATAGTTATTTTGTGTATTTTTTGGGTCATTTTGCATCTTTTGTTGTGTCTTTTTTAGTTATTTTGTGTATTTTTTTGGTCATTTTGCATCTTTTGCTGTGTCTTTTTTAGTTATTTTGTGTATTTTTTTGGTCATTTTGTGTCTTTTGTTGTTTCATTTTTAGTTATTTTGTGTCTTTTTGGTCATTTTGTGTCTTTTGTTGTGTGTTTTTTGGTCATTTTGTGTCTCTTTTTGGTCATTTTGTGTATTTTTTAAGTAATTTTAGTCAAGACAGAAATGTACCTCAATGCATTACAAGTGTGAATAGTTATTTTGTGTATTTTTTTGGTCATTTTGCGTCTTTTGTTGTGTCTTTTTTAGTTATTTTGTGTCTTTTTGGTCATTTTGTGTCTTTTGTTGTGTGTTTTTTGGTCATTTTGTGTCTTTTGTTGTGTGTTTTTTGGTCATTTTGTGTCTCTTTTTGGTCATTTTGTGTATTTTTTTGTCATTTTAGTCAAGACAGAAATGTACCTCAACGCATTACAAGTGTGAATAGTTATTTTGTGTATTTTTTTGGTCATTTTGCGTCTTTTGTTGTGTCTTTTTTAGTTATTTTGTGTCTTTTTGGTCATTTTGTGTCTTTTGTTGTGTGTTTTTTGGTCATTTTGTGTCTTTTGTTGTGTGTTTTTTGGTCATTTTGTGTCTCTTTTTGGTCATTTTGTGTATTTTTTTTGTCATTTTAGTCAAGACAGAAATGTACCTCAACGCATTACAAGTGTGAATAGTTATTTTGTGTATTTTTTTGGTCATTTTGCGTCTTTTGTTGTGTCTTTTTTAGTTATTTTGTGTCTTTTTGGTCATTTTGTGTCTTTTGTTGTGTGTTTTTTGGTCATTTTGTGTCTTTTGTTGTGTGTTTTTTGGTCATTTTGTGTCTCTTTTTGGTCATTTTGTGTATTTTTTTTGTCATTTTAGTCAAGACAGAAATGTACCTCAACGCATTACAAGTGTGAATAGTTATTTTGTGTATTTTTTTGGTCATTTTGCGTCTTTTGTTGTGTCTTTTTTGGTTATTTTGTGTCTTTTGTGTGAATAGTGAAAATCACGAACAGAGCGCACCAAGTTATCCCTGTTTTTTGTTTGTGTTTTCTCTGTGGCTTTTTTGATTTCTTAACAACTTTTTTGTTGTTTCTTTTTTTTAGTAATTTTGTGTCTTTTGTTGTTTCTTTTTTAGTCATTTTGTGTATTTTTTTTGGCCATTTTGTGTCTTTTTGGGTCATTTTGTGTCTTTTTAGGTCACTTTGTGTCTTTTGTTGTTTCATTTTTAGTTATTTTGTGTCTTTTTGGTCATTTTGTCTTTTTTTGGTCATTTTGTGTCTTTTGTTGTGTGTTTTTTGGTTATTTTGTGTCTCTTTTTGTGTCTTTTTCTTTGTGTTTCTTTCCCTTTTTCTTCCCTCTCAGAATCATGTCATGTGTCCATATTAGCCTAATGCCCCAGCATGTTGTGACCACCTGCCCTGGGTTTCTGTGCTCCCCCGGTGGACTGGCTGTATTTGACAAGGTTGCTTGTTATCATTTGTGGTACCACCTTTGTTGCCGAGCAACCATTGATGTGGTGTTGTTTGCAACACACGGCCCAGAGATCACTTGTCAAATAGAGTTCAGTGCTGTTGTGTGTTTTTTTCCAACCCGTCTTCTGAAGATCTTTTTGTCGTTCAAAGGACTTTTACTGTGAAACAGATGCTGGCTGTTCAGAATGGCAAATCGAAACATAATACATTAACATATATATATCTATAAAGCAAGAAGTGTGTGTGTGTGTGTGTGTGTGTGTGTGTGTCTAGTTCATATCTCTCTGACCGTTAGTCAGACTGACCTCAGATTTCATATGTGGATTGCGCATGGGACGAAGGTGTGCATCAAGGTTCTAATAGTTTTGGATTTTTCATTAGTTTTAGTTTTAATTTCGCTGTGAATTTTTGTTTACAAATTCAGTTAGTTTTAGTTAGTTTTTAGAGTGAGTTTTCTAGTTTTAGTTTAGTTTTTAGTTTTTTAAAATGCTTAGTTTTAGTTTAGTTTTTATTAGTTCTAGTGTTAGTTTTAGTTTTTTTTGTAATGGGGTATTTGTTGGGTGCCAGATTCAAAGAGGTCATAATAAACATCCCAGTCTCAGTAAACATATTCACCATGTGTTGCATGTTCAAATAGAAACACTGAATTATGTATGAAAAAAGTTGACAAAAACAAAAACTAAGGACATTTTCACTATAATTTTAGTTAGTTTTAGTTAGTTTTGTAACCACAAAATACAGTTTCAGTTAGTTATCGTTTTTTAAAAACTCTAGTTTTTATTTTTATTTCAGTTAACGAAAATGTTTTTTCAATTCTAGTTTTCGTTATTTCGTTAGTTTTCGTTAACTATAATAACCTTGGTGTGCATCCTCGATTTTGTGTCCAAAAACAAGATAAAAACACAAAATCTGAAAGAAATGATCTTGCTGCATGGACAGATAATTTATCTTGACAAGATTTCTTAAATTAAGATTGTTAAATCTAGAAGCAAGCATGTTGAACACTTAAAATAAGAAATTAACTCTTAAAACAAGATTTAAAAAAAAATGTAACACTTTTAAATCTAAAGTTTTTTTCATCTTGGTAGGAAACAAATAATCATCAGGTCACTCTGCTCGGGCCAGTTCATCACTGCTTGCAGCTTTAATTTATCTTGTTTTAAGAGTTATTTTGTTATTTTAAGCATTCAACATGCTTATTTCTAGATTTAATCTTAATTTAAGAAATCTTGTCAAGTGAAATTATTTGTCCATGCAGCAAGATCATTTCCCTCAGATTTAGTGTTTTTATCTTGTTTTGAGACACACCTTTTTTGCAGTTCAAGCATTAATACATGCAAGAAGTTGTTTGCTCATCAGCTAGTTTAGTGCAGCTATTCTCAACCTTGGGGTCGGGACCCCAATTGGGGTCGCGAGATGATTTCTGGGGGTCGCCAAATCATTTTGGAAGTCAGCTCTGTCTCCACTGTGTTAAAGTGTTCATGTGTTAATGTGTTTTAGTCTTTTTGGTCATTTAATGTCTTTTTTTGGTCATTTTGTGGGTTTTTTTGGTCATTTTGTGTCTATTTAGGTCATTTTGTGTCTTTTTTTAGTCATTTTGTGTCTTTTTTGGGTCATTTTGTTTCTTTTTTGGGTCATTTTGTGTATTTTTTTTGTCATTTTGTGTCTTTTTTGGGTCATTTTGTGTATTTTTTTAGTAATTTTGTGTCTTTTTTTTAGTAATTTTGTGTCCTTTTTTGGTAATTTTGTTTCTTTTTTGGGTCATTTTGTGTCTTTTCTGGTCATTTTTGGTCATTTTGTTTCTTTTTTGGGTCATTTTGTGTCTTTTTTGGTCATTTTGTTTCCTTTTTTTGGTCATTTTGTTTCTTTTTTGGGTGATCTGAACTGTGCGTGTGAGATTGTGTTCAGTGAGTGGGGGTCGTGGACAACATGCATGTTAAATTGGGGGTCGCGACTCAAAAAGGTTGAGAACTACTGGTTTACTGCACAAATTCTGGTTCTGCATGCAGTACTAGAAACATTTTAAATTCTGCAATTCAACAATTCTACAATGTCATGTCAAGTAGACGCTTTTATCCAAAAGCAATGTACATTTGAGAGTTATACAACACGAGCAAAGATGAAAGCAAGAACACAGGAAGAATAAGTGCCAAGGGTTGAGTTGGAGTCTATTAGGATTTAAGTGCTTTTAGGTCATGCGAGCGGTCAGTGCTACAGATACTTATCTGTTATCTGAAATGCTTCAACCAGAATGTATCCTATAGTTCTCTACAGCAGCTATTCTCAACCTTGGGGTCGGGACCCCAATTGGGGTCGCGAGATGATTTCTGGGGGTCGCCAAATCATTTTGGAAGTCAGCTCTGTCTCCACTGTGTTAAAGTGTTCATGTGTTAATGTGTTTTAGTCTTTTTGGTCACTTAATGTCTTTTTTTGGTCATTTTGTGTCTTTTTTTGATCATTTTCTGGTCAATTTGTGTCTTTTTTGGTAATTTTGTTTCCTTTTTTTGGTCATTTTGTGTCTTTTTTTTAGTCATTTTGTGTCTTTTTTTGGTCATTTTGTGTCTTTTTTTGGTCATTTTGTGTCTTTTTTTAGTCATTTTGTGTCTTTTTTGGTCATTTTGAGTCTTTTTTTAGTCATTTTGTGTCTTTTTTTAGTCATTTTGTGTCTTTTTTGGTCATTTTGAGTCTTTTTTTAGTCATTTTGAGTCTTCTTTTGCCAATTTGTGTCTTTTTTTAGTCATTTTGTGTCTTTTTTTAGTCATTTTGTGTCTTTTTCTGGTCATTTTGAGTCTTTTTTTGTCATTTTGTGTCTTTTTTTAGTCATTTTGTGTCTTTTGTGGTCATTGTGAGTCTTTTTTGGTCATTTTGTTTCTTTTTTTGGGTGATCTGAACTGTGCGTGTGAGATTGTGTTCAGTGAGCGGGGGTCGCGGACAACATGCATGTTAAATTGGGGGTCGCGACTCAAAAAGGTTGAGAACTACTGCTCTACACTGCCACATAATGACATTTGGTATGAGGAAGAAAAGAGAGACTGCATGCAGCTGCATATGCAAACACACAGCACACATTTCTTTTTTCCACAGGTGGAGAACTCATGCCATTATCCCCCTTACAAGTTTTGTTTTCACTTACACCATTTCCATATCTTTCAATACCTCCACACCTCCAGTAATTCTTCTCTTACTCTTTTTCTCAGGCTGTCTACGTCTACACTGTAAAAAATGTCTGTAGATTTTACGGTGAAAAACTGCTAAACCATGACAGTAAAAGACCGTAAAATGATAAATGAGTTAATTCAGTTTCAGTAACAATGAAACACTGTATATATATATATATATCAGCCAAAACAGTATTTTTAAATTTTTTAAAATACAATACTCCACTGTAAAATACACTGGCACCGTGTTTGTAGCAAAAATATACTGTAATATATATTTACAAGCCATCATTTTTGCATTTATATTTTAAAATACTTTTTCTCTCTTTTTTGTTAAATGTACTAAACACCATATCTCTAACAGAAATATAATTAAATATTTAATGGTAAAATCCCTAATTCATGCATCATTTATAAAGTATTTTCTTATCAATTATATGGCAGAACAGCGTTTCTTTTGATGGAAAAACGTTTTATTTTTTACGGTAGAATATGGAATAAAATGGCTTAAATCTTAAATGGGAAATCAACAGTGCTAATATCATTTTACCGCAATATTACAAAAAGTTGCACCGTATTTATTACGGTAAAGTTCTGGCAACCACGGCTGTCGGTATTTTACCGTAAAAACAACATTTTTCTTTTACAGTGTACCTCTCTCTCCCTACCTCTCTCTCGACCCAATTACTTCAGGCTTCCATGTCAGATAGCCACACAGATTACAGATCTTTGTCTCAGTATCTCTTTCTCTCTCTCTCACACACACACACATGCACGCACACACACACACACACACACACACACACACACACACACACACACACACACACACACACAAAGCCTCCCTCTGTCAGGGAACTCATGCACAAACACACGGTAAGAGGATATCAAGCAGGCGTGCTCACCATTAATATTTTACTAATATGACAGTTGGGTATGATGTGATTTGATGTGTGTGTCTGCATGTGTGTGTGTGTGTGTGTGTGTGATGTGTACCCATCACTTTTAATGAGGGCAGACAAAGCATATGGAGAGAGGCAGGGAGGCAAGCCGTTTTCCACTGCCTTTTATTTTCCCTTTGAGTGCAAGTGTGTGTGTGTGTGTGTCTGTGCTGTATTTCCTGCCATGTTTTGTGTGTGTGTGTGTGTGTGTGGACAGTCTATGAATTTGTATCTGTGTGTACAAGTGAAACAGTCGTATTGAGAGACAAGAGTGTGTGAGACGCAGATCGCTGCACCGTGAAGGCTTGGTGTCAAAAAGACAGATGGGTGATGCCAAGTGTTTCATAACTGTGAAGTTCAAACTTTTTCTAGATATTTAACCAGACGTGCTGGCTAAGAACACATTATTATTATTTACAGTAACAGCCTAGGGCAGAGGTGTCAAACAGTAGAATTATATTTGGCCCAGAAAGGCAATACCAAATTATTATTATTATACAGCGCAAATAATACTACAAATCCCAGAATGCTCTGCTGGTGTTCTGGCTTGAACACAGTAGATCAGTGTGGAGCAAACTGAGCAACAATTAAAGTTGTCTTTCTGCACTTTTTCTTGCTAGTCCAAGGCTTGAATGGCTGCACATTCATTGAAGGATATTATTATTATTAGTCATTTGGTTTATTATTGTTATTTTATTCTTACATTTATTTTTAGCCTGTGGAAAAAGATTACTGTTAAATTTAAATTTAAAGAAGGCCGCATATAAAATAAAGGGACATGCGATTTTTATTTAAATTTTATTTAAGAAATGAATGCCATTGATGTGTTTGTTTGTTTTATTTGATATTTGATTTTGCATGTTTGCAATATTAAGTTATAACAAGCTTTGCTTGTTCCATTTCGTTTGAACTTGTTTAGGTCAATTTTTTCAATAAATATCAATGTTGGCCCGCGACTTTGTCCAAGTTTTAAATTTTGGCCCACTGTGTATTTGAGGGTGCTGAATTAAAAAAAATGGTTCCCAAGCGAAATTTTGAGTTTTTCACCTTCTCATTTGCATATCAATATGGCGGCCAAATTGCCCATCTTGCTCAGTTGTTGGACCATTTCCCCTTAGTTTTTTTGTAAGTAGGCAATCAAAGATGAGGAAATTAAGTTTCCGGATCTATAGTCTAGAGTCAGAGCAAGGATATAGTGGAGGCTCAGTGTCTTTTTTATGTATATATATATATATATATATATATATATATATATATATATATAGCATATATATAGCAAAATACCAACTTTTAAGGTGAAATTAAGCATTATTTGTGTCATTTTTTAAGGCCGACATAAATATTCAATCAATATCACTTTTAAATGTTCCAGTTGGTATTTTGCATACATATATATATACATAAAAAAGACACTGAGCCTCCACTATATCCTTGCTCTGACCCTAGACTATAGATCCAGAAACTTAATTTCCTCATCTTTGATTGCCTACTTACAAAAAAACTAAGAGGAAATGGTGCAACGACTGAGCAAGATGGGCAATTTGGTGGCCATTTGATATACAAATGAGAAGGTCAAAAACTCTAAATTTCGCTTGAGAACCATTTTTTTTTTGGACTCAGCACCCTTGAGATATGTAAGGTAGGCTGGTTCCTGACTTGTACCCATAAATGCTCCTCACTTCTTATAGGAGGCCTTTATTCTGAAATCCATCTAGACTATTACGCGAAAAAGAATTATTCGGCAAGTAGAATTCTCCATAGTGAACTCAGACGGAGTTCCAGATACGAGAATTGATCATCCTGGCTGTTTCTGTGCCATCATCTTGTCTAATCTCATCTCCTGATCTCATTTCGTGCTCTGAGATGGGGAGGGCGAGGTTAAGGAAACAACAGAATTGATTTTTTTTAATATCTTTTCCTACTGAGTCCTCAGCTTATTTTAATTGGTTACCCACTTTGATCCTTGAAGACAATTAAACTGATACAAAGACATTCAAATACGACAACAACAACAAAAAATAAAAGACTCAATAAGACCATTGAAGGTTGATTTATTTCTTAGTTGAATCCTGAATTCATTTAATTGGGACTTTAATTGTTGAGAGTCCTAATTTGATTTACTGCAGATTTGTAATTTGTGGTTTTATTTTCATATTATCTACCTGAGTTTTTGAGTGCAGGAGTTTCAGTTTCACGTTTGTTTTCGACTCCAGATGCAATGTTCATACATATTGGTAGGAGAACCACAATAAGAGAGAAGACTTCAACCCACACAAATACACACATGGTCATTTTGTGTTTTTTTTGTTCATTTTGTGTCTTTTATTGATCATTTTCTAGTCAATTTGTGTCTTTTCTGGTAATTTTGTTTCCTTTTTTTTGGTAATTTTGTGTCTTTTTCTTAGTCATTTTGTGTCTTTTTTTGGTAATTTTTTTCTTTTTTGGGTCATTTTGTCTTTTTGGTCGTTTTGTGTCTTTTTTTGGTCATTTAGTGTCTTCTTGGTCATTTAGTGCCTTTTCTGGTCATTTTGAGTCTTTTTTGGTCATTTTGTTTCATTTTTTTGGTCATTTTGTGTCTTTTTTTGATCATTTTCTAGTCAATTTGTGTCTTTTCTGGTAATTTTGTTTCCTTTTTTTGGTAATTTTGTGTCTTTTTTTAGTCATTTTGTGTCTTTTTTTGGTAATTTTTTTTTCTTTTTTGGGTCATTTTGTGTCTTTTTTGGGCCATTCTGTGTCTTCTTTGGTCATTTTGTGTCTTTTTTTGGTCATTTAGTGTCTTCTTGGTCATTTTGTGTCTTTTCTGGTCATTTTGAGTCTTTTTTGGTCATTTTGTTTCATTTTTTTGGTCATTTTGTGTCTTTTTTTGATCATTTTCTAGTCAATTTGTGTCTTTTCTGGTAATTTTGTTTCCTTTTTTTGGTAATTTTGTGTCTTTTTTTTAGTCATTTTGTGTCTTTTTTTGGTTATTTTTTTTCTTTTTTGGGTCATTTTGTGTCTTTTTTGGGCCATTTTGTGTCTTTTTTGGTCATTTTGTGTCTTTTTTTGGTTATTTAGTGTCTTTTTTTGGTAATTTAGTGTCTTCTTTGTCATTTTGTGTCTTTTCTGGTCATTTTGAGTCTTTTTTGGTCATTTTGTTTCTTTTTTTGGGTGATCTGAACTGTGCGCGTGAGATTGTGTTCAGTGAGCGGGGGTCACATGCATGTTAAATTGGGTGTTTATCTTTAACAGTGAACTTGATTTCATACTCAATGAATCTTTATAAATGTGTTTCCCTGTGCAAAGTCCCAAGGTTGTGTGTATTTGTGTGGGTTGGAAGTCTTCTCTCTTATTGTGGTTCTCCAACCAATATGTATGAACATTAGCCTGGCTAACACCAGACTATTCTCAAATGAGATTAGACTGGAAACCAGCCGTTCATTTCTCCGTAGAGGAGGTGTGGTCTACGATCCTCCGGAGCCGTTTATTGGGCGCTTAGAATGTCTATCAAAGCGTCTGTAGGTAGCTCTTAGCCAATCAGATCAGTTATACCAGATGACGTAGTAGAGCAACAGAGATGGATGTTTGTTGTGTGTGTGTCTGTGAGAGAGTGTTGCTGCTGCTTTGCTTCTCCAGTTCTCGCTTTCTGCAAGATTATTTATTTTCACGCTTTATTCCCCCTCATGTCATTCAGCCACACACATCCACTGATTTTATGGGCAATAAACAAGCTGCTGGGGGTCTCTGGGGGCTCCGCTGTCCCCCGGCTCGGAGCCAGATCACCGCCGTTAGCAGCTAGCAGCTAATAGCTAATAGCCCCGCTATCGTAACGCCATAATGGTAGCGTATCGCTACCGCTAATAGCCCCGCTACCGTAACACCGGTGATCTGGCTACGAGCCGGGGGACAGCGGAGCCGGCGAGAGACCTTTCGCCTTTCAACTTTCGCTCTAAACTATTTACCTTTAATACCTTTAAACCAGGGGTCTCAAAGTCGCGGCCCGCGGGCCAATTGCGGCCCTCGTGACGATATTTTGTGGCCCCCACCTTGATATGAAAGTTGAATGTGAGTTTTATATGAATGGCACTTTACCGTGTTGTGTGTGGAAGGTCCCTTTATTATCTGCTGTATTGTTTTTACTGGAAAAAGTGGAAATGTTATGTAATGTAATTTTGTGTCTTTTGTTAGTAATTTTGTGTATTTTTTTTCTAGAAATTTTGCGTCTTTTTCTAATAATTTTGTGTCTTTTCTTAGTAATTTAGTGTATTTTTGGGGTCATTTTGTGTCTTTTTAAGTAATTTCGTTTTTTTCTGTCATTTTGTGTCTTTTTTTGTGGTCATTTTGATACTGCGGCCCCCAGGTAATTTGAGTTTGAGACCCCTGCTTTAAACTAACACCATCTACAGCTAAAGAGAGTTTCGCGTCTGCAGCAGCCATGTTGGATCCGTAAGAAAACTACAAGCTTCCAAGTGCCGAGTAGTACGCGTCATCGTCTTGCCGTCCCTCCCCGCTCTGTGATTGGATCCCTAAAACAGGGCTAAGAATGCTTCCTGGTTTCCAGACCCTGTCACAGTTCGAAATTAAATTTGAGCGCGCAAGGCAGTCTGGGTATACCAGGCTATATGAACATTGCATCTGGAGTCGAAAACAAACCTGAAACTGAAATTCCTGCACACAAAAACTCAAGTAGATATCTGACTGTTACAATGGAGGGTTCCATGTTCTTTGTTCTGCACAATGACGAGCTGTGCTTTAATAGCTTTACTCCACTCTGTACAGTTTTCTTCAAATGAATATAATCATCAAAATGAGTGACTGTACCTTTTTAAATATCCTCTGCTATTCATTCATGGTGCTAAAAGCCTCAATTTAATCATTTTAATTTCCATTGGATCAACCTGAGAACAGTGTATGCCACAAAGCTTGTTAAACCAATTAAATGTGTCCATTCTGAACCGACACCACACAGAACATGTATGAAATATATATATCAGATTGGACCTGGCTATTCTTTTTTGATCGGGCACTGAAGAAAAAGTCTATTTTTATACTATCAGGATTGCTGGGAGGTATTTCAATGGTGGAGTTAAACAAAAAGGATCAGAGGGCAGGTGGTAGGCACTGTAGGAACTGTAAAATGGAGCAAAGAGAGAACAATAAAGAAGTGGAGAAAATCAAATCATTTAGGAAGTCAGCTCTGTCTCCACTGTGTTAAAGTGTTCATGTGGTAATGTGTTTTAGTCTTTTTGGTCACTTAATGTCTTTTTTTGGTCATTTTGTGTTTTTTTTGGGTCATTTTGTGTCTTTTTTTGATCATTTTCTAGTCAATTTCTGTCTTTTCTGGTAATTTTGTTTCCTTTTTCTGGTCATTTTGTGTCTTTTTTTAGATATTTTGTGTCTTTTTTTGGTAATTTTTTTCTTTTTTGGGGTCATTTTGTGTCTTTTTTGGGCCATTTTATGACTTTTTTGGTCATTTTGTGTCTTTTTTTGGTAATTTATTTTCTTTTTTGGGTCATTTTGTGTCTTCTTTGGGTCATTTTGTGTCTTTTTTGGTCATTTTGTGTCTTTTTTTGGTAATTTTTATTTTTTTGGGTCATTTTGTGTCTTTTTTGGGCCATTTTGTGTCTTTTTTAGTCATTTTGTGTCTTTTTTTGTAATTTATTTTCTTTTTTGGGTCATTTTGTGTCTTTTTTGGGCCATTTTGTGTCTTTTTTGGTCATTTTGTGTCTTTTTTTGGGGGTAATTTAGTGTCTTCTTGGTCATTTTGTGTCTTTTTTGGTCATTTTGCAAGTAGCGTAGCATCATGGTGATAGGCCCCGGTACAAATATATTTTTTTGTGCCCCCACCCCCGCCCTCAACACAAGCACACACACACACACGCTTGGACACACACTCAAAAAGAATTGGCGAACGACAGAGAATAGCTAAGTAAAGAAGAAGACAAAGGACAAAATGGTGGTAAGAAAGTGTGTGTGAGGGAAGAAAGAGGGAATTAGGAGTGAGTCTGAAGGCCAGACACTGAAACAAAATTGTGCTAAATGTCACTATGTGTGTGTGTGTGTGTGTGTGTGTGCCAGCCCTAAACTCCTCTTAGCCTTACACACACACACAATCCCACCTCATTAGCAGCAGGACATGACATTTCTGGACCATTCTGGCCAGGCGTGTGGCGGAGAAAGGAGGGGATGACAGAATGCTTAATTTCTCGTTTTGACTGGAATTCTTACTCACTTTCCATTAGAAAAATCATTTCAGTTGAGAAGTGGTTATTGCAGGGCTGCTCAGTATGTCTCGCATACACAAAGTCAGTAAACTATGAGGTCAAATCAAGTAACATGATAGGGGCGGCTGTGGCTGAGTTGGTAGAGCGGTCGCCCACTGATCAGAGGGTCGGTGGTTCGATCCCCGACCATGGCAGCCTTGATGTCGAAGTATCCTTGAGCAAGATACTGAACCCCAAATGAGTCTCGATGCTGTGTTCATCTGTGTGTGAATGAATTCCCAATGGTGGCAGGTGGCACCGTTTAGGGTAGCCGCTGCCACCAGTATGAATGTGTGTGTGAACGGGTGAATGAGTCAGTCTGTAGTTCAAAGAGCTTTGGATAAAAGCGCTATATAAGTGCAGTCCATTTACCATTTACCATGCTTATATAACATCCCATAAGGGATATAACTTGGTGAAACCAAAGAGGAATTTCCACTCAGTGGATAATAAAGTTTTCGTATTCGTATTCATATTCGTAACGTATTTATCACATTAACATAGCAATCTTCATACGTTTTTTACATTCTGTTTGTATCTACTTCTGTGACTATGTTCGTTAAAACAAACCACACTGTTTCTGCCGCACGTGTAAATTCCCACACTGCCGAGGTCCTTGAATGCACCGCATGCGCACTGATCGGCTCAGAGCAAACATCGGCTGACCGATCTGCAGTGTGTGCGTCTATTGAGCCGTGAGTTATGATGTTACTTCTGTGTTATATTCTGTTGATGTTTCTGTTGATTCATGAGTTTCTTCTGATGACTTAGCAGTAGTTTTTGCTGTCAGTTTGTGAAATGTGACAACCAATTAGCCGCTAATAAGTGATTTGGAGCTATCTGCTAACTGGCAATAGCCTGAAAGTTTATGTTGCTATATTGCAAATTTCTGTTGATCATACATTGCATACTGAATGCTAATTGATCAGTGACGGTGAATGTCACTCTTATGTTGCATCTAAGCCTGTAGCTTAATGCTCATTTTGGTTTAATTGATTAATGCTGACTTGAATGACTAACCTTGAGCTGTATTTCATACGTTAGCTGGTTAGAGATATCTAGCTCAGTACATTTTATGCCTAAGTTATACTTTATTTTCTAATCAGTCTGTTGTGTTTGTATTGCAGCAACCACACTGCTGCCACCTAACGGTGTGTTCAGACCGGACGCGTAGCGAATATTTCGCGCGACAAGATTACATACAAAGTCAATGCAAACACGCGAATAGACGCAAATTTTTGCCGGCGGCGCGAATCGCGGGTTTCGCGCGACGCAAATGAAACAACGCGAATTTGCGTGAGTTCAATAAATTCAACTTTCGCGAAATATTCGCGTGACGCTGTGTCGGGACAGCCTATCAGCGTTGAGATTCTGGACGACAGTGTCCGAGATACATACATGAGAGAGAGGAGAAAAGAGGCAGGAAGGAGGAGTGGGTCGGCAGGAGGGAAAAAGGTGGAAGTACTCTGCGGTCCTCTCTCCGTGCTGAGTGCGCCTCCGGATGATGTCACTCACCCAGACACGACGGCGTGTTTTCCGACGTATCTCGGACTTCCAGAGCAGGTACAGGGACGCTATGCTTGTCATGGTTGATGACAGAATGAAATGGAGGGAATTATTTGGTGCTAAATAGTCTCTTGGGCGAAAATTTGCGAGTTGACGTTCGCGCGAGTGACCCGAGTAAATTCAACTACTCGCGCGATCAACTCGACGCGAAAATTCGCTACGCGTCCGGTCTGACCACACGGTTAGATCCTCATACAGTCAGTCTGTCATACAGCCACCAAAAGCCAAAAACAGGAGTTTTACCTGCAGGTTTTCATCCAATTGCCTTGCAAATGTTGACGAAACGTTTGGACACACACACGCTCAGCCACTGTAGAGAACTATGCTATTGTCACCATCAGGGGTTAAAGTGGACCGGAACGCTCCGTAACTGCGTTCTGGCATCTCAGATAAATGAAAAATATTCATTCACATCAACAATCACACGATGCTATTTAAAAAAATTATCAAGGTGATTGGACAAATGATCATTTCCTCCTCCAATACCAGCCACACAGCGCTACCCTACCGACCCGCCCCGAGCTATTCCATTCACTAAAACAGGGTCATGTGTTTAATTCTGGACAGCTGCACCGGTTGCACTGTTGATATTTACGATACTGAAATGCCTTATTAATCTTTTATTCATCATTTATTTATTAAACCTGTTTCCATTACACTTTTCTTTAGTAAGTACTCAAAAAAAATTATACTCAAATTAAAAAATACACATAAAAACAGGTGGACGTAAGTGTAGCTATTGTTTTCATGCCACATTTTCACAAAAAATGTTCCACATGCAAACACCTTGACAGCGCGTAACTTCAGATGTTAATTTCTCACGTTCTTGGTATCCCTGGATTTTCATATAGATGTACCCATAAGCATAAAAGTAAGCTAAGCGGTTAAGATAGAGCTGTCTGTCACAGAGTCAGGGTCAATGCAGCACACCCACTTCACCATTCACATGCATATGACGGGATAACTTTGTGAAGCTACAGAAAAAAAATAAATACACATTTACCCATCCCTGCTTAAACACTCATGCTCTTGTGAGCATCTCTTGTGCATAAATATGCACATGCATCTTTATCTGCATCGCTGCTGGTGTCGCCTGGTAGCCGACTGCTGCTTAATCACTCTGCTAATGTCACTAAGCTGATTGGTCAGTCAGGTCATTTTGATGTTTGTTCCATGAGGCTAGATGACTAACTGGTGATACTCACTTCCTGTCTTTTCCTCATCTATCTATCTGTATATGGTGGCTGGGTTTATATTCAGCTTTCATCTAAATATTGAATATCTTTTGAAAAATGTGCTAAAAAAAAAGCTAAAGAGAACAGTTTCATATGCCAGTGACATCACCCTAATTATGATGTTTACCAAAAATTACTATAATTAGTCTTTTGGTTGCTGGCATGGACACTGGCATGGTCACAGATGTGACTACATGTCGATTCTGTACTTTTCATTCACCAGGAAATGTGAAAATGAAATCAGATCTTTATTATCCTTGTCTTTGCCCTTTACTCGGCTTTGAGCCAGCACATGTATTCAATGCATCCATCAGTTTTCATATGCTTATCTAGGGCCAGGTCGTGGGGTAGTCGCCCAGGAGGATTTTGTTACCCAAACCACCTCATTTCACATTTCACAAGTGCTTTCGATGCGAAGGAGAAGCGGCTCTACTTCAATATCCATTTCGATGTCCAAGATCCTCATCCTGTCCTCCTGGGACCCTGCGTCCTCATATTTGGACATTTCATTTTAGGTTTTATGGAGCTTATACTTAATTCTGCTTAACTATAACATGTTGTCCTCAGTAGTACACACTCTAGAAAAAGCACAATACATCAATCAGTGTAAAAACCAGATGGCAGCACCTTGCTAAAGTCAATCAACAGCTTTTACCCAGACAAAAGTGGACCAGGTACAAAATCTGATCAGATTTTATGGTTAAAACTTGTTCATTTGTGCTTAACCCATTGAGGCCTGAGAAATCGCTGGGCGATTTTAAAATAAGCCTCTAATTTTCTGGAAATTCTGGAAAAATTCTGGAAAAAAAAGTGTCAACTCTTCTACTAAATAATAGATTTTTCAGCCTCTGTAGCAGATAGAAATGAAATTCAAAAAGGTATTTGAGAGCTTATACAAATACTACAAAACGACGTATCTGCTTTCCAGGCTTCAATGGGTTAATAATGTTTATAGTTTGATATTCTGTGCAAGTTTGACTATTTTTAGCAATAGCAACAAGCTACGACTGCTAATCAGGAAGTACTCATTTGAGAACGAATAGACTTTTGCTATCGTTCTTCCAAAGAGAGGGAGTAAATGTAAGGAAATAAAAGTTTTATACACTGGTGAATTAACTGTGTTATACAGTAAAATTAACCGATTTGTTATTTTTTTTCAAAAACTACTTCCTGTTCAAAGACATTGCTTAGTTTTTGTACTTAGCATGTCCTACAAATCCAAAATATCAAATATCTAGGAGAAACTAACAATACATACCAAACAAAAGCTTGGCTCTCAGGAGGTTATCTCTAAGGCTGAGCCCAGGCAACAAAGAAACCTTAAAGTTCAAAACTTACATCCGCAATCTAATGCCTATAGGTCAAGGTTGGAACAAACAGTTTGTGGACTGGTAAATGGAGAGCTTTGTCCTCTGGCTCAGCTTTCTTTACCATGAGGGCCCAGTATAGTTCCTGCATCACTATAAACTCTGCACCAGACCGTTTTCCATTTCAGGCTCCATTGTACCCTCCCTGAAAATGACCCAGACATACTTCAACTCCTTGACTTTGGGCAACACAAAGGGGACAATCCACCTTTTACAGTGGTGAACTAAGGCTTTGAGACTTCTTTTACATACTTATTTTCCACACATATTTTCTGTTGCAGGTTATTTGCCTCTGGTCTCCTATATTATATGTTCTATTCTTCCGCCATGCTTATACAACCTGTCTTGCATTCACTCTCTTCTTAATTTCTTCTCTTTCTTCTGGTCTATTCTCTTTCTTGGGTCCATTATTCTTCCTCTTCCATTTTTTTAATTTCCTCCGCATCCTTTCTACATGTATAACTAGAGAATGTCTCATTTAATGTACAAGAACAGATCATTTGCTTTCAAACAACATTTATTGGACCATATTAGTAATTTACCATCCACTCCCATTACTCCTGCAATGGTTTTCCAAGCCACTTCCTTTTTATGGTTGTCTTTATATAAAGGAAGTGAAGGGTCATAGATAATTGTATGATTTTGGACCTCCAGAATCATTTATGTTGGAGAACTTATTGGTTCTGCATTGCCGCTGCTCTGTTACACGGCACTACCATCTCCTCCCACTTGTTTCTGCAATGCAGGACTACAATGTGAACAGATGTCAAAACTATCGTGGAATAAGTATGAATGTCCTCAGGCGAAATGCCGGCACAGCTTATCATGGCACATTAGCGGGACTTTTGCAGAAACACAGTCTGAAAGAGGCTTTAGTTTAGCATTTTACCTCTTTTAGTGGCATTTGGCCTGCAAGGCTGAGTGGTACAGCAGGAGAAAAGACAGCGGGGACAGTGAAGAAGGAATGGTTAGAGGAATAAAGGTGGAAATACTGAGAAAAAGATATACTTCCCCTCTTGCTCTTTCCCCTCCTCTTTATTACTGCTTTCCGTCTCCCTTCATCCCTTCACCCGTCTCTCTCCTGGCCTTTCCATCGCATTGATCAGTAACACCGACAGCATAACAGAGAGAAGAAAAACGCTTTGTGATATTTTGGCAGGTGAGATGGAGGGAGGCAGAGAGAGGGATACAGAGAGAGAGAGAGAGTACAGAAGAAGAGGAGGCAGGATGGGAAATAAGACGGAGAAAGGCAGAAAGGAGGGGTGGTTTGTTTGAATTTTCCATTAAAAGAATCAACTGCAGCAGCCCCGGAGAGATAGAGATGGATGAAAAGTCAGAGAAACAGTGAAAGAAGGAGATGATGGGTTAATCTCTCACTCTATCACTCTCTGTCACCATGCTCACACACGCATGCACATATAAATTTACAAGGATTCAGTATCGATGAGAGCTCCTGGAATTGATAGTATAATTCTGTCAAAGCCCCAACACCTGCGGTAACAGAGACAGCTGTGTGTGTGTGTGTGTGTGTGGGATTAAGGCAGAGGTTTTGTTTCTGTGCGGCAGGAGATGATTATTTTTCTCAATATAAACTGAACACAAAATTGCACGATCCTAACAAGTGATCAGGGCTGAACATTTGAAGTAAAATATGTAATTTCGATGATTCAAGATACAGAATAAATCTCAAATTCATCTTGTTTCGATAGGAATCGAATGAGCTGAAACAAAAGCTTGATGAGACTCTACAAAAGAAGTGGATGTAGCCGCCATCATGGCACCTGTTGGTTTGTGGAAGCCTGTAGTTTGACATATACGTATGTACATATGTTTCCCACACATAGACCATTCTGTGGCACACCCCCACATAATGGAGACCGACCGCCACAAAATGATTCTGTTTTTTTTCTCCTCTCTAGGACATTAAAAAAACTGTAACGTCCGTAACGTTAGCCTACACACAGAAGACACCGCATTCACATCAATAAATAAATGTTTTACAATGAACCGGGCCGACCTCAGAGCTGTCAAGACTCTCCGGTAACGTTAAGGCATATTTAATGGTTTCCTTAAATGCCGTTAACGGGACGAGAGCAGTCAAAACGGCTGCATCAAGCTAGCTACGTCGAGGGTAGGTTCGCTTCCTGTTTTCAAAGTAAATGCACAAATTCTATCGTTATAAAGGGCAACGGGCGTTTTATTTTTGTGAATGTAACCGGAAGTGCTTTGCTCACGACGGCTAGCTTGAGTAGCGCCGAATTCGTCCGAACAAAAGTGTAAACAGCTGGTATTTAGACAAATTAACGACGCACTGGGGATATAAATGGCTACTTTCTCACCTAAAAAATGTTTGAAATATCAATAAAGTGATATATTTAAAGAATTTAGGACTTTACCGGTGTCAGTGGAGCACCACAAATAGCTATCTGGTCTGTGGGAAACACTGTATACTGTGACTTTTTGTGACGTTTTAGACGACATATTATCTCCACTAGAGGTGAGTGAATCAGTAGAAGCCTTTCCTTTGTTTCTGATAGAAAGCGGTCAACTGCATAATTATCTTTTTTGACACATTTTCTTACTCAGTTTTTATTAAATAAGCTGCTATACCATGCTGTGTCACTTATCCTGTGTTATATTCTCTTTTCTCCATGGATCGAAATCCCCGAAGCAGTGAGCTACATGATTCAGGCAAGGGGAATGTGGCCCAGTTCCTTGAAAAGGAACACAATGTCTAGCCTTTGAAATGCTTGACAGGTGTCTTCTTCAACTGTTCAGGGACAGTATACAATAGTATTCAATGCAAGCATGATATTGTCTGACTTCAGTGTGGAACAATTCTTAGTTGCAATGTCTGTCTGTCCAATGGATTCTTATAACAAGCTGATAAAGGAACCAAAGATGAAGCAGTGCCTTCAGACACACTACATTCACATTGTGCAGACTCAGTCGCTCCTTTTTCTGATGACAGGATTGCAATGTCATGCTCAAATGATGGAGCAGCAGCTGCTGGAGTAGAAGCTACTGGCTCAGCTGAGGATGCCTGCCACATAGTCTAGACGGATTTCAGAATAAAGGCCTCCTATAAGTAGTGAGGAGCATTTATGGGTACAAGTCAGGAACCGGCCTACCTTACATATCTCAAGGGTGCTGAGTCCAAAAAAAAATGGTTCCCAAGCGAACATTTTTAGTTTTTGACCTTCTAATTTGTATATCAAATGGCCACCAAATTGCCCATTTTGCACAGTCATTGGACCATTTCCCCTTAGTTTTTTTGTAAGTAGGCAATCAAAGATGAGGAAATTAAGTTTCTGGATCTATAGTCTAGAGTCAGAGCAAGGATATAGTGGAGGCTCAGTGTCTTTATATATATATATATATATATATATATATATATATATATATATATATATATGCAAAATACCAACTGGAACATTTAAAAGTCATATTGATTGAATATTTATGTCCGCCTTAAAAAATGACACAAATAATGCTTAATTTCACCTTAAAAGTTGGTATTTTGCATATATATATATATATATATATATAAAAAATGACAGAGAGAGTTTAGCTGGCTAAGCAATTGATTGCTGATCTGGTGCCTCGGTCATAACATAATGTTGATGTGAAGTAGTTTAAGGCTGCATGAACTGCATATTGTGTTTTATTTTGAAAGGGGGCGGAAGTGTATTACATTGATTCTGAGTCGGATTTCCTGTCTGGTGCGCGGCTCGTGGAAAAAAATGAAATGCTATGGATTGAAAGCGTTACAGAGCGGAGAGGGATGCTGCTGAGACGTTACGCTGTGCGACGTTACGCTGTGCGTATTTATAAAAAATACATAAAAACTTATGCAAACTTATGTTTTTGCATATTTTATGCAAAAACAGAGAGCTACCAAACGCGCAAAAAAACCCAAAAGCGCATTCAGCAATGGTGACCGCAACGCAGCCATTCTGCGGCCGGTGGAAATAAGGCTTCGTAGTTATTTCTTAGGTTGATTAGATTACATATGGCTGGCATGTGTAATTATATATTTTTTTTTGTAGCGCTTTGTTTGTGAATTATCTATTGTTTGACTGACTTTTTGTGTGAAAACGGCGTGATCAGCCACTATGTAAGTCCACCTTGTGTCCTAAAATCAGTCTGTATGTTAATCTTTTGTTAAACCCCTGCCCTGGTTTAGTTCATTTCATTTCTGTTCTGTTGATTTTGGGCCCAGGCTGTTTATTTGATGATTTTGTTACCTCTTTTGATTTTTGGAAAATGAAAAAAATCCTGTTTTCAAGAAGCCACCTGTTCCTTTCCCCATCTATCTGCTCAGTCCCTCCCACACGGTGAGTGTACAAATGCAAATATAAGTATGAAAAACTGATCGTTAACCACTTCTAACACAGTTTAGTTATCTGGCTGACAACCTTGCTGCTTGTTTTTATGTCTGTTAATATAAAGTAAGAAGAATATCATATGGAGATGAGAATGATAGTCTTCACAACTCTACATCCGTACACTCTTCACTGGTCCTCTCCTTATTCAGGGAGTTGTGTTCTCCACGTCAAGAAAGCGCCTTAGATTGAACTGTGTCTCACTAAATATTGTATTGAGCTGAATTGAATTTTATCCCCACGAAAGAACTCTGTAGTATGCTGCAATCTTTCATCCTCAAGGTCACTTAGAGAGGCGTGTTTTCATTACATTCTCCTCCGTCAAGAAAGAATGTTTCTGCTTGAAAGGGCGAGGAAAATAAGACGGAAAAATATGCAGTTGGCTAGAGAGAACGCAGTTTTGATGAGACAACAGATGTTCCACCTTTCATAAACCTTGACCTAGGCAAAACAAGAAGAGGACATCAGCAAGAGAGATGCGATGAAACCTTAAAAGGGGGGGAAGGGGGAGTGAGTGGGTAAGCACTTTTCATCTCCATATGTCTTTGAAGACGTCTTTTATGCTAATCAGGTCCTCAGACCGCACCAGGAGGATGTAGACAGCCCGGTCCACACAGCGAGCAGAGTATGAGACTCAGGAAGCAGGCGGATTTGTGAAGTTTTTGGGCCAATGTGCCAGGGTTTTCAATTAAGTATTTATAAAAGATTCAATAAACAGCATGTCTTTTGAACTGTCTCTCGCCAACTGTAAAGTATTGATTTACCACAGACAGCATGTTATGCCTGGAAGTTTTGTACAGAAGGACCCACGCATTAGTGATGTGCGGATCGATACTGAAATATCGATACTTCCGATATCAGATCTGTATGCTCTAAAATCGATTCTCTAATAAAAATATCGATACTTTTGATACTTCAGTCATTTGTGGTAATGTATATCATTAACAGGAATACGGTGGAAAGTAACTAAACCATTGAGATCTTGTCTAAATGACACGCTGCTGGTAGGAACTACTTTTTCTTCCGCCTGGGTAAGAGCCTAATACGTAAGCGCACTCGTCTCTCACTCAGTGTGTGTGTGTGTGTGTGTGTAATTCAATGGCGCGGAAAAGAAGCTTTATTGTGAGTGAGGCTGCTATCTCAGTATACTTCTGAATTTAAAATAAATAGCTAAAGTGACTCTGATATCTTGTATTCTTAAGCCACTTGAAATACACTTCTTTTTTAGATTTACCAGGCACATTAGGTGTATTTGCACAAAGTATCGGTATCGCTGATACCAGCCTGAATTTTACTCCGTATTGAACCGGAAAGGAAATCGGTGGTATCGAACATCACTAGCACAGAAGGACCCACGCATTACCAATGCCAACCATAAACATCAATAAAACAACAATCAGTGGGGTCAAGCCATTCAGTCAATCTTTGGAACCACCATATCCCAGGACTACAAGAGTCAGGGGGACATTAATATTTCAATACGGTGGCCTAACAGTGGATGTACATTTTTGAGAAGGTCATCCTCTCTTTAGGAAAGTGTCAGTCCTTTTCCACAGAGCCAAAATTGAATCAAAAGTTACCTTCCTCATCTCTGTCTGATACAACCAGATTTGGAGACATTTTGAATGTGACCCTTTGATTTGAAAAATAGTAAGTTATAGTATAGTATAGTATAGTAGAGTATAGTATAGTATAGTTATAGTCAGTAAGTTATTTGCCATGCCAAAAAATCCCATCACGTGTGGTGTGAACACACCATTAGACCACTTGAATTACAATATGCTGAAAGGTTAATATGACTTATTCGCCCAATACTCCCCCATGTATTCCTCATTAATAACAAGCAGGTTCAGCCTAAAGAACAGCAGCTGATGTCTGCTCAGGTATTTGTGTGGTGTTGGACAGGAATATGTGTGTTCATTTCTGCCTCCAACTTCATGTTTTCGCAGTATGTTCATACATATGAATCGGTGCACATGTGTGAGTGTAAAGGCCTCACACAGTTTGACCTCTCATCATTAATCTCCTCTGGAGAAGAAAGAAGCTCCATCCATCAAGTTGCCATCCCAGAGAGAGACCCCACTACAGAATTGGCCAAAAGACCCTCATCGTCTTCCTCTACCTCCCGCTTTACACACCTGCCAACAATCCTTGTCTCCCCCCCTCTTCTCCATACCTGGCAACCAGAACCATTTCCTTGTCATCTACCGGTACTCTACCCCTCTTTTCTTCTGCCAAAACGCAATCTTCTGCCAATTTCTTAGACGAGAGGACACAGACAACTGCCCCAGCCAAACACTGAATGTAACACGCCTGAAGTTCCAGCCCCTCACCAGACCTGACAAAAACAGAATATGTTTTACTCTTCTGCCAAAGGAGCATGTTTGTTTAACCCTTTGTCTTCCAACATCATGTAAGAGAGACTTTGCCAGAATTGCATCGAGTAGTTTGTATATCACACTGCTTTAATTTGTGTACAATGTCTCATTTTGCTGTGTGTGTGTGTGTGTGTTCTATCCCACACCCCAGAGTTAGGGGTGTGTATATTCCAACATTTTTAGCCAAGCTAGTGGTGTGGCTCTAGGGATGGCCAATGTCAGTCGGTCCAGACTTAAATAACTCAACAACTATTGGATGGATTGCAATGATTTTTTTTTTTTGACGTTCAGGGTCAGCTTTTTTGTGTGGAGTTTGCATGTTCTCCCCTTCGGCTTCCTCCCACAGTCCAAAAACATGCACTTAGGTTTAATTGGTGACTCTAAATTGCCCATAGGTGTGAATGAGAGTGTGACTGTCTGTCTCTATAAGGGTGTTTCCACTACATATATACCCGGAATGAGGCGGGTCTCACTCACCGAAACACCCATAATTTGAATACGTATTCTTTTGGCTCTGTGGAAGAGCAGGGCCGTTTTTCAGTTTTCCAAAATTTTGCATTGAAGTGAATGGGACGGCCGAAAAAAAATGAGTGAAAAAGAACAATAATTGGAGATTTTTAAACGTATACTTCTCCGGCATAATTTCACCTAGAGACTCCATTTAAACTTTAAACAGTAGACACAAGTCTTGTGTATCGGTGTATTAATCCATGTTTCGATAGGTCATATAGTTTTTTATCAATCCCTGTTCAATGACCATGATAATTTTTGGAGAAATTCTGAGATTATAATGGGTGTGTATTGCACGGAATGTTCGTGCCACAGTGTGTGACATCATCGCCAGAGTGTAGAGGGAGAGAAAAAATTGTCAAAAAATAAATTTGAAAACTGCGCTCCAGGCCGCGAATTCCACTCTACAGAAATAATTTTTACATAGAAACGTAGGAAAATTAGTCTTCTCCCTCACAATCCTCTGGTAAAGCTGTCAGAGTTATAGTTTGGGCGTAGGACGCACAGATGCGCCACCAACACGCACCAACAGCCTCATTGGCTCCCACATTAAAAACGCAGGAAGATTTCTGAAAAAAAGGAGATGTAACAGTTTTTTTAGACGGCTCTAACAAAGCTATTTTTTATTTTTCTTAAAAAAAACAACATATGTACACATTCAGGAAGAAGTCAGGGCGCTCAAAATGAAGTCGGATCAATGATAGGTATTATGGTTTTGCCAAAAATGTTTTCTGTTCGAGGCCAGAAATTCCAGTCTGTCTACCTCTGCTGTCACTGTGCCGGAACAGGTGGCAGTTAATTCTGTTGATTGCTTTGATCTGATTGCCTTTGATCTTTGATGTGATTACAGTTACAAGAAGCAAGAAGCCAGTGGCTCTTCTAACAGAGCTAAAGTGCAGCCTAAATCTAAAATTGTAAAATGGGTCAGATTTGTGACTGTATCGACACACCTTTGTAAGTGTACTTAGATTTGCAAAAACTACTTAAAAAATAACTGGCACTGGCAGACTTTCACCCAACTACCATGTAAACCATAAGAATAGCATTAATAAAGTTAAGAATTTGAATGTTAGAGCTTGTGGGATAGTTTGCTGGCTTGGATAAAGTGCCACAATGGCGGTCTCAGCTTATTACTAAAACAACGTACTTTCTTTTAAATGGGAAAAGAACACAGATGGAGTGAGCCTTTAAGAACAAGGAGTAGTGGGAGTTAGTGGGTTACTAGTGTTTTTTTAACTGATCCTATTTAATCTATATGTTTGAGCTCTAAAAACCTGATGCGAGTGTTAGTCATCCTGATGTCTCAGAGGTGCAATGGAAATTACGTCTTTCATCTAAATATTCTAATAGACATCAAGGTGATGGTATTTTTTTTATTATGTGGGTCTGTATGTGTCTCTCTCATGTTTATCTTGTCAGTCTTTCGCATTGAATAAGTCTGCGTAAATAGCTCCTCTCATTCCTTCCTTTCTTCTCAGACCTTGAGCAGAAAGAAAAGAGATAAACAGACATTAGAGGTGAAGCAGAGGGAGCTCTGATGAGGATCGGCTCTACTCACTACCAAAACCATGGCAACCTGCACATGAAGAAAAATAGAAGTAATCTTTAAAAACATTTCAAAGTTAAGTTTTACATGCTTCTGTTTTGACAGCTGCTGTCATTTTCAATCTATAGCTTTGATAGGAGCAGTATGTTTGTCCTTACCATCAAAGAAATGTTATTTGTGTGATTTGATTTACAGTTAGTTTGTTCCCCAAATTTAAAAACAAACAAACAAAATAACCAACTAAAGTCCCTACAACCAGGTGATTATATTTAAACAGCCTTCTTATTCAGTGTTTTTTCTTTGTTTCTTATTGTCAATATTGTAGATTAATACTGAAGAAATCAAAACCATAAAAGGATGCATATGGAATCATGTCTTCCCCTCTGTCTCCCCCTTCACTCTGTCCTATCAATAAAGCCCAAAAATGGGGCCGCAAATTCCACTCTACAGAAATAATTTATACATAGAAACGTAGGAAAATTAGTCTTCTCCCTCACAATCCTCTGGTAAAGCTGTCAGAGTTATAGTTTGGGCGTACGACGCACAGATGCTCCACCAACACGCACCAACAGCCTCATTGGCTCCCATATTAAAAACGCAGGAAGATTTCTGAAAAAGGGAGGTGTAACAGTTTTTTTTAGATCGCTCTAACAGCCCCCCGCGACCCGAGATGGATAATGAATTAATGAATATTTTGGATATGGGAGCTGCCATCTTGTGCTGGTGATGTCATTTTGAACCAGAGTTTGCGCAGTAGAAATCGGGTGGTGGAGCCACATTATATCCATGTCCCACCCATACACGCCAAAAAAACATCTTAAAAAAATTTAAAAAACAGGTGCACCTTGTCAATGATGAATAATAATAACAAACAGGCATTTGCATCTAAGCTCTTACTATGATTTAGTAAATTAATGCCTGCCATTGTATAAAAGGGAACTCATTGTCATGCATCAGGCAGGATCCAAATGCAGTACAACCAAGATTGAGAGCGAGGTCTCCTTCATTGTTCCACACACACACACACACACACACACACACAGCAGGAAACACAGGAGACAATAAACACAAACACAGTCTTGCAACTAGAGTCTCTGAACGACGCAGAAATACCAAAGTCCCAAGCACAGCTCTGAAGCAGTGAAGGCAACTGGCAAGTAGTTCGCTTCAGAGCAGCAGAGACTAACACAGGAACGGCAAAATTCCAACCAGAAAACACAAAAGCTGGAATCAGAGTCGGGAAGAGAAGGCAGGCAGGTTTACCAGGGCAGAAACAAGGAGACGGAGTCAGGAACAGACACGATCGGAACCGGGACATTGCAAATTGCTAGCAGGCTAACAGTTAGCTCTGTAGCAGTACAGTGTGTATGTGCTAACAGGCTAACAGTTAGTTCTGTAGCAGTACAGTGTGTATGTGCTAACAGGCTAACAGTTAGCTCTGTAGCAGTACAGTGTGTATGTGCTAACAGGCTAACAGTTAGCTCTGTAGCAGTACAGTGTGTATGTGCTAGCAGGCAAACAGTTAGTTCTGTAGCAGTACAGTGTGTATGTGCTAACAGGCTAACAGTTAGTTCTGTAGCAGTACAGTGTGTATGTGCTGCTGTAGGAAGTGTTCACTTAGAGATCTCTGTTTGTTTTCTGTGCACACACTAAAAACTGTCCCTATTGTTTGTTTAAAAGCAGCGCAAAAACAATACAGATGTTTTCCCTAACATGATGAATAATCATGATTACAATATCGATCAAAATAATCGTGATTATCATTTTGGCCATAATCGTGCAGCCCTAGTCTGAATGAGCTCCAGCTGAGCTCTGCAGGTGCAGCAGATCTCGTCTGATGAGGGGGCGTGGCGTGCTGCACCAGAGCCCATGATATCATTTTATAAATGCTTTATTAGTTTGAAGGTACCAACAGTAGTAGATGAGCTCCAAAGAGGTCAAAAAAGGATTCATGATAGGTCCACTTTCTAAATCCCCATTTTCCATCTTCATAGTAAGACCCATAGGTGAAGCTACCAGGAAGTATTCAAACAAAAAACGCCTTATCAATGACATCATTCAGCTCCTCATGATTCCACAATCCCAAGCATTGATAGCTTAGTTCCCAAGAACCTTTTGCCTTGTTCTAAAGTCTAGACGGAATTGTCCAAAAAGTGAAAGTGAGGAGCATTTATGGGTACAAGTCAGGAACCGGCCTACTTTACTTATTTCAAGGGTGCTGAATCAAAAAAAAAAAGGTTCCAAAGCTAAATTTTGAGTTTTTGACCTTCTCATTTGCATATCAATATGGCGGCCAAATTGCCCATCTTGCTCAGTTGTTGGACCATTTTCCCCAAGTTTTTTTGTAAGTAGGCAACCAAAGATGAGGAAATTAAGTTTCTAGATCTATAGTCTAGGGTCAAAGTAAGGATATAGTGGAGGCTCAGTGTCTATTTTATGTATATCTATATATATGCAAAATACCAACTTTTAAGGTGAAATTAAGCATTATTTGTGTGTTTTTTTTAAGGCCGACATAAATATTCAATCAATATCACTTTTAAATGTTCCAGTTGGTATTTTGCATACATATATATATATACATAAAAAAGACACTGAGCCTCCACTATATCCTTGCTCTGACCCTAGACTATAGATCTAGAAACTTAATTTCCTCATCTTTGATTGCCTACTTACAAAAAAACTAAGGGGGAATGGTCCAATGACTGCAAGATGGGCAATTGGCCATTTGATATACAAATTAGAAGGTCAAAAACTCAAAATTTAGCTTGGGAACCATTTTTTTTGGACTCAGCACCCTTGAGATATGTAAGGTAGGCCGGTTCCTGACTTGTACCCATAAATGCTCCTCACTTCTTATAGGAGGCCTTTATTCTGAAATCCGTCTAGACTACTATGCTTCTGTAGATAATGATGTCCTAATGATGAAGTCTGCAGGTGTCGATGCATGGCCAGGGAAATCAGCCATTACAGATGCCTTCAAAGTCATGCCACTCCAGCCCTCTCAATGGCACCTTTTTGGTGTGAAATGGCCTTTCAAATTGTCCTTTTCTGTTAAACTGCCATTTGGATGCCACAGTAGACCCGCATTTTCAACACATTGTCTGAAGCATCACGCTGGATCCTTTACAATTCCTGTAAACTCCTGTTCATCTTGCATGTTTTAGATGACTTTCTAGTCGTCGATTTTCCTTCGTCCCCACCCACTTGCAGCATGTTTGCAGTTAAAAGTTGCAGTCGGCTCCTGCAGCACAGACAGACCAGACGCGAGTGGCTCGATGCGAAGAGACCGGAAGCTACCGCAGCTTCCTCTAAAAATAAACTGCCGTGACTGGCGGCAACCCGTCACGTGATCGCTACGTCACTATCGCGGGAGTACAGGTAACACCGCGATATTGATGAGGACGAAATTGAGAGGAAAAGGAGAAAAGGCTGCTTTATCCCTTTGATGCACAACATGGGTCAAAAATGACCCGCATTCATTTCCCATGTTATTTATTGCTTGCTGTGTGTTTCTGTGCTCTATCTTTTGATATCAACTTATTTTATGATTGAACATTCTAAATATTCTTTAAATATCTTGTTTTTGATAGAAACAGATCATTATTTTCGTTTTGCTTCTCGTAATTCATAAAGAAAAAAAGTTTTCGTTTTATTACATAGCTAACTACTTGGCTAAGTAGCTTGCTAAGCTAACTTCTTAGCCAAGAAGTTAGCTAAGTAGCTAGCTTAGCAAGCTACTTAGCTAAATACTTAGCAAAGAAGTTAGCTTAACAAGCTACTTAGCTAAAAAAATGGATATGGCTCATTTTTCAACCATGTTGTGTATTAGAAGAGTAGTGACAGAAAAAGGGATTTTATTCAAAAATGAATAAAGGAAAACATAAAATTAGGATGTATGATGATCAAAAACAAATTGAGGACCTGGAATACTGAATGATGAATTATTGCAAAGATATAGAACATAAAAACTGTCAGGTCACTTTAGACCCATGTTGTGCATCAAAGGGTTATGCACCTGCGTTAGAGGTGTCCCTCTTTCAGAAGAGAAAACGATAGGCCTCCAACCAGTTGCAATTCCTCGGTATTACCCTACATAGTGTGCTAATGCAGATTTCTCTGCTACAGGATAAGCTGATTCACATAAGAGCATCAAATCCTGGTCCGATGCAACCATCCCTCACGGCTGTTCCTTTGTTTCACACTTGCTAGCATTGGGTAACTCTGTTCAAAATCTTAAAGACACTGTCATTTTAGATGAAGGTTGTCACTCACATTTGCGTTTCTGGTCCCTGCTATGCGACAAACAGCATTTCATTCTTTTATAATGACTGTCGAGTTTTTAGATTCTCTCCAGCTCTTTCCTGTTGCAGCTCCTTCAGTTGATTTTGGGGGATTTTTCCAATAATGAGTGGTTTGCAGATTCCTGGCCAACTGAAATTCAGTCCCTCAGTAACTCCTCTAAATCCACTGCTCTTTATGAGCTGAGCCCCATTGTTGTGGTGTGATTACTGTGGGGTAGTAGATGGACAAGGAATCAAATAATGGTGTTCTGCAACAATGCTGCTACAGTGGAAATAATGAGTGTTGCTCTAAAAATCCCATTATAAACAGTTTGATGCCACTTTTAACAAGGACAGGCAAATAACTTAATAACTTCACTTTGCAAGCTTTCTTCGTCTCTGGTCACAGAAACTGTCTAGCTGATGCTCTCTCAAAACTAGGTGCCCCTAGGGCAAGCCCTGCAGCATGCCATGCCCTCCATTCAATCAGATGATTCTCGATTTTGCACATCCAACCCTCTGAGGGATCTCTTTATTCTGCTGCCAATTACATGAGACGTGGCTTAACCAAAAGCACCATTAAAGCTCATGATTCAGCTTGTATTTCTTCTCTAGCTTCTGCACCGGACTTATCCCTTAGCCACGTATATATACCTATAAAGATCTCTGTAGTTTGTGCATTCATTGTATTTTCATTTGAATTGGGCCACCTTCAAGTGCAAAGTACCAAAGCAATGCTAGTTGGGATTCAGTTCCATATTAGATGCAAAAACCCAGCATCCCATTCCATCCCAGAGTCTTCTTGGGAATCCTTTTGTTCAGCTGCTTCTCAACGGCCTTAAAAAGGCGCATTCTTCAGGCAATGACAAAAGATGGCCGTTATCTATTTCACAAGTGTATAGGTTGGTGTCAACGAAGGTTGTTTTTTTGTTTTTTTTACCATATATTGATACAATGCTGAAAGCAGTTCTTCTAATTGCTTTCCGTTACTGGACCCTCTAGTGCTGTAGTTGTGCAAGGAGTTTCTACACACAATTTGATTAATTAAAAAGTCAAGTTTCGACTGTGATCACATACGCGATGGATTAAACACGGGAGACTAACTGTGCATATCGTCAGCAGCTGATCATAAACAAAGCAGCATGGCTAATTATGCACAGCTTCTCCGCTGATAATAAACATTGTGATTGTGAATTAACCGGCATCACTAACTGCGCACAGAGTGTCCAGTGCTTGTTGTAAACAAACAGAAGAACAGTGAACACCTCCTGTAGCAGCAGCACATACACACTGTACTGCTACAGAGCTAGCTATTAGCAATTTGCAGACCGGCCGATAAGGGGTGAACATCCCCTCCGGCTATGCAGCTTGTAGAGACTGCTGCAGGAGGACTGTGCCACTTCGACTTGTTCTTACTCTTTTTAACGAGCTGCCGACCCCCGCGGCTCGTTAAGAAGAGTAAGACGGAGTCTCCAATGACACCAGAAAAAATTCGCTGGATTTGTCTCCAGTTGCTTTCATGAAAAATAGTCGTTAAGGGGGTCTGAAAAGTCTATCCAATCAGTAACTGGGCTTTTTTCAGGGAAGAAAAAAGGCCCTGCTCTTCAAAAAGGACAAAAAAAGCCCAGACAAAAGTCCGCTCTAGACGGCTCGTATTCAAATTAGGGGTGTTTCAGCGAGTGAGACCGCCTCATTCCAGGTATTGGGCGGTAGTGGAAACAGCCCTGATGTGCTGTTTATGCTCTACAGCGGTAGTTCTCAACCATATTGAGTCGCGACCCCCAAGTTAACATGCATGTTGTTCGCGACCCCAGCTCACTGAACAGAATCTCACATGCACGGTTCTGATCACCCAAAAAAGAAACAAAATGACCAAAAAAGACAAATTGACCACAAAATGATCAAAAAAGACAAAAAATTACCAGAAAAGACACAAAATGACCAAAAAAATAGACAAAATGGCCAAAAAAGACACAAAATGACCGGAAAAGACACAAAATTACCAAAATCAGACACAAAATTACCACAAAAAAAAGACATTACATGACCAAAAAGACTAAAACACATGAACACCCCCACTCACTGAACAGAATCTCACACGCACAGTTCAGATCACCCAAAAAAGAAACAAAATGACCAAAAAAGACCCAAAATGACCCCAAAAAAAGACACAAATTGACCAAAAAAGGCACAAATGACCAAAAAGGACACAAAATGACCAAAAAATTACGAAAAAGAAAAAATGACCAAAAAAAAGACACAAATTGACCACAAAATGATTTAAAAAAGACACAAAATGACCAAAAAAAAGACACAAAATGACCAAAACAGACACCAAATGACCAAAAAAGACACAAAATTGACAAAAAAGACACAAAATTACCAAAAAAAAGGAAACAAAATAAAAAAAAAGACACAAAATGACAAAAAAAAAAGACATTAAGTGACCAAAAAGACTAAAACACATGAACACTTTAACACAGTGGAGACAGAGCTGACTTCCAAAATGATTTGGCGACCCCCAGAAATCATCTCGCGACCCCAATTGGGGTCCCGACCCCAAGGTTGAGAGTAGCTGCTCCACAGGAGACTGCTTTTCCTGATAATATATTCCCCAGATGGCCGAGAAGCTCCTGGGGAATGGCTTCACGGCCTACACATAGAGCACAACGATCAGTGCTCGGCTCTGGATCCATTTAGTTTGGGGGGAATATACATATCCATCACTCCTTAACACCTCGTGTAACTGCTGGAGGAGTGATGAGGTCGGTGCCTCGATGACAGATCTAACATATTCTACTCTTGCAATAAACATTTATAAAACGTGAGTTGTCTGACTGAACTGCATACCTGATTGGCTGGGGTGCCATGCACACGTACTAAGTAGTTCCTGTGAAACTATCTATTAACCAACTGTTCTAAATGATTACACAGCCTGTGTCTAACATGAGGAACCATACGTCAAGCCTCTGTTTACAATATATTGCACTTATTTCCAAGTGTAGTCCTTCAGAGCCACATTCTCTGAACACCACCGGATGGAATTAATGACACTCACATAAGTGATCATCTCACATCACATTAGGTATTCAACTTGCTACCTTGGGTTCTATCATTTGTTCATTAAATTTCAATACTGATTTGAGAACTTTGGCTGATATGTATGTAGATATTTTGTTGTTAAAATACCAACAAATTATAATCAATCTTTGTCAGCTTTATGCAAGATGTTACTGACTTTGCATCTAACGTAAGCTTTCTGGCTCATTGCTGAGCCAATGGTCTCTTTGATCATTGCCAAGTCTAGTCAAGTATCTAAGGTTTGTACTATGGAGTAGTGAACAAAGTTCCCATTGCCTTACCTATAGGGGTTTGTCAAACCCTCAGGTGTTTACATTTACATTTAGTCATTTAGCAGACGCTTTTATCCAAAGCGACTTACAGGAAGAGTAAAAGTAAACAATCAAGGTATAACATTTGTGTTACCTTGAAGTTGAAGATAGTGAAGCTATTGTCAGGTGTGGGATTTGAACCCACGCCCCCCATGATCAGAAAGGAGTTAAACCTTGAGTCTGGCGCCTTAGACCTCTCGGCCATCCTGATTTCCTGTCTGTTGAGCTTGACGCGGTTTAGCGACGGCTCGCGAATTGATCGCGCATCAGAGCCGCAGCTGGAACGCTGCTGACATGTTCCACATCGCGCCTCATCTCATTGATCAGAGTGGCAGCGATCAGCAACGACCGCAGCCGTTCCGCGGCCATTCTGCACCCGCTGGAAATCAGGCTTTAGTGTTTGGCATCAAAACAAATGAAAAAACAACAAATGGTAAATGGACCTGCACTTACATAGCGCTTTTCTAGTTGCTTTGCGACCACTCAAAGCTCTTTACACTACAGACTGCGCTCATTCACCCTTTCACACACACATTCATACTGGTGGCAGAGGCTACCCTAAACGGTGCCACCTGCCACCTGCCACCATTGGGAATTCATTCACACACCGATAAACGCAGCATCGGGAGCAATTTGGGGTTCAGTATCTTGCTCAAGGATACTTCAACATGTAGGGTGCGACGGTCAGGGATCAAACCACCAACCCTTCGGTTGGGGGCCAACCAACTCTACCAACTGAGCCACAGCCGCCCCAACAACATCGCCACAACACCAAAAAAAACCTTAGCAAGCTCAATTTTTGGACCTTGGCATTTCTAAAACCCTTGTTTACGGCCCTGCCCTCTAATATTACTACTTCAGTGTCTGAAGCAGACACAGAAACAGGTTAACAAATGGCTATAATTAGCTGTACTGATCAATACAACTTTAAATGAAACACACTTATCACTATCACCCCCCGCCAGCCTGCGATCAGCTCCGTCTGACAACATGGTAGAAATGTATAACACGGTGTTTAGTGAGTGTGTTTACTGTAGGTGTGTTTCCCCAACGGAGACATGAGGAGAATTGGAACGCTATTAGCTGAGGTCACAGAGAGCACTTAACACTGACAGAGACAGAGAGAAGGAACCAGAGGAGAGGAGCTCAGTGTGTGTTTGTAGGGGGAAGGGTGGGTTCACTGTATCTTTTGATGCCAAAGTTTATTCTATCATTAATACTGCTGTGATGATACCTCAGCCTGCTGGGACCAGGGTGTTAACCTCCAGTCCTCAAGGGCTGCCACCTACAGGTGTTTGATCCTTGTGGTGATTAATGAAGTAGAGCTGTTCTCACCATCACAGACATTTGCTGCATTTAAATAGAGCTCTGATTTCTGAATGGGAACGGAGTTTTTTTGTCACAGGAAATTGAGTACTGGATACAAAAGCTCTTGACAGCTGTTTCGTTATTCAAAAGCCAAAATGTCAGAATTAATTAATCACAAAGAAACCTTTCTCGCTTCTTAAGCAACCATTGTGAGTACAAAAGTAGTGGTCCACTGGCCTCCATTGAGAGATATCTGACATTTTCAAGATGAAGAAAGAACAAGAAATGGCTTTACAACCCACAAGGTACTTCCTAACGGAGATTTACATTTTCAATCATTCATTTTCACCAGAATTCCTGTGGTCATATGGTCTACATCGCCACAACTAGGGACAACTAGAGGATGGATGGATGGATGGATGGATGGATGGATGGATGGACGGATGGACGGACTTTATTTATCCCAAGCTGGGAAATTACAGTGTAGCAGCAGCATTACAAACAGAGACAATGACAACACAATTAAATAAAAACAACAACCTAGGCATACTTCAAGCAATAAAATATAAAAATACAATAAAGAATAAAGTGTCTAAAGAAGGAGTATGTATTAAGGAGAAGAATAGAATCCCAGTGCAGAATAAATATGAATATACAGTATAAAATGTTGGTGCTATGAAACAAATAAGGTGCAATGAACAGTGTGCATAAAAAAACAAAAAAAAAATTATGATGTAAAATGTATGATGCATATAGAACACTTGAAATCCCAGCAGTCATAGAGGTTACTCGCAATGATAGATAGGTAGATAGATAGATAGATAGATAGATAGATAGATAGATAGATAGATAGATAGATAGATAGATAGATAGATAGATAGATAGATAGATAGATAGATAGATAGATAGATAGATAGATAGATAGATAGATAGATACGTCTTCCCAAAGCTTACGGACACAGACGAAAAGGAGCAGTACCACCTAAAAATAGTGGTAAAACACTGTAACAAATACTCTGAGCAGCACATGACCTTGGGACAAAAGGATGATATTTTTTAAAAATTGTGGATTTTTTTGAGGAGATATGAGTAAAAAAAATATCTGAAATGAATGCACATTTGCAACATTTTAAATTCTTTATTGAGCATGATAGTGTTTTGAAAGTAAAAAATAAGATTCAAAATCACATTTTATGTTGGACTAAAGGACTAAAAAAAGACACAAAATGACAAAAAAAAGACACAAAAAGACACAAAATGACTAAAAAAGACACAAAATGACCAAAAAAAGACACAAAATGACTTACAAAGACATGAAAAGAATTCAAAAATGGACAAAATAGCCCAAGACTCCATAGAGTTAAGTTGTTAACCCATTTCTTGTTCTTGTTGTTGGAAAAATTGGGGTGTTCTAAAACTTTTGACCGGTAGTGTATATACAAGAGTTGTTTTTTTATAAGTTGTGTTTTAAGTTGGGTCAATCCCCAACTTGTATTGACTCATGATTGGTCCAGCAGGTGCATGGGCGGGACCTTGATTGCTGCTTAACTCACCTGTCACTACTGCACACATTCTGGCTCCAGATGACATCATCAGCACCATTTCCCATTTCTTTTGGCTTCATTTTAATACAGTGGGAGGACAGAGAAACGATCTATTGTACAAATTGCAATCACGTTGTGTAGTGAAACATTTAAAATTTTACATGCTGTGTGAAAAAAAATGTCACAGTTCAACACCCACTTGACATGGGTGTCATGTGCTTTTAGTGCTGAAGGTTGCCCTGTGCTTTCACTGTGTTGCACTTCATAATAACTACCGCTTACATCAGCACATACACATACTCTGTCCCAGAACAGTAAGAAAATCAGATGACACTGCAGACGGGAACATTTCATGAACCTTGTATGTTATAAGTGTTTTTATTGAAATACAACACTATTTTCCCTCCTAGAATACACATGGAGAATAGAGATTTGTAAATTATTTTGGTGTGCAGAAAAAGGAAGGTAGCAAAATGAAGTGTTAATAAACAGGGGGCATCAAATGACATACGGCAGGTCATTTCATGCTCTCGAGTTTCCATAGAACAAAGTAATTGTTCTCTGCCTTTTATCTGTCACTGACCTCGATATAAACACAACCTCAGTCATGTGAGTCTGCATGTTTGTGTCCTATGACTGTTGACCTGCTCAAGGTGTCCCATAGTATCCAAAGCATGCTGGGATAGGCTACAGCTATGGAGTACAATAGCTGTTATAAAGATGTGTGCATGATTCTAACCATTCGTATTTGTTATGTTAAACATCTGTATGTCAATTAAATAGATGCACAAAATTCTGCTTTCATATACCGTATTTTCCGCACTATAAGCCGCACTGGACTATAAGCCGCAGGTGTTTTAATGTTTAATTACCATATGTAAGGGTTGGTGCTCAGAGGGGATTGTGGGGAAAGAGATGGCTGCTTGAGGAAGCTTCTTTTACAGCCAGATTGACTGTCTTTAACTTAAAAGCTGCATCATATGCATTTCTACCTTTGTTTTCCATAATGAGGGTTTGTGCATGAAAACTTCCTTTGCACAAACTATCTCGCTCTCGTTCTGTCTCTCGTTCTGTCTCTCGTTCTGTCTCTCGTTCTGTCGGTCTGTCTCTCGTTCTGTCTCTCGTTCTGTCTCTCGTTCTGTCTCCCGTTCTGTCTCCCGTTCTGTCTCGTTCTGTCTCTCGTTCTCTGTCTCGTTCTGTCTCTCGTTCTGTGTCTCGTTCTCTGTTTCGTTCTGTCTCTCGTTCTGTCTCTCGTTCTGTCTCTCGTTCTGTCTCGTTCTGTCTCTCGTTCTGTCTCTCGTTCTGTCTCGTTCTGTCTCTCGTTCTGTCTCTCGTTCTGTCTCGTTCTGTCTCTCGTTCTGTCTCGTTCTGTCTCTCGTTCTGTCTCTCGTTCTCTCGGTCTGTCTCTCGTTCTGTCTCGTTCTGTCTCTCGTTCTGTCTCGTTCTGTCTCTCGTTCTGTCTCGTTCTGTCTCTCGTTCTGTGTCTCGTTCTGTCTCTCGTTCCGTCTCTCGTTCCGTCTCTCGTTCTGTCTCTCGTTCCGTCTCTCGTTCTGCCTCGCTCTGTCTCTCGTTCTGTCTCTCGTTCTGTCTCGTTCTGTCTCATTCTGTCTCTCGTTCTGTCTCTCGTTCTGTCTCTCAGTTTCACTTTTACTTTTGCGCGCTACCTGTTTCACTCTTTTCCGGCGCCCTGCCAGATTGGCTCGGGGTCCTTCGTCTGCCGCTGATTACGGCGACTCCGACAAACTAAGTAGCTTTCGACACAAATACACACAGACAAGTGAAAAATATCTTAAAAGTATCTGAAGGACCCCGAGCCGATCTGGTACGTACACCTGCCTCCAGCTTCTCCTCCTGGCGGACCGGTCATAGAGCCCATAGAGTTAAAGTTGGTGGACTGTAACCTGTAACATCCATAGATTTAGGAGGTAACCTAGTGGCCGTTAGCTGGAAAAATCCATAGATTAGCCGCACCGTTATATAAGCCGCAGAATCGAAAAATGGGGGAAAAGGTGCGGCTTATAGTCCGAAAATTACGGTACTTGAGTCTGAGAAAAAGATTACTTTATTAATGCCACAATGGGGAAATTCAACCTTTAACCCCTCCATTTAATCCATTTAACCCTTTATCCTTTTTTACACACCAGTGAACACACCATGCAAGGAGCAGTGGGCAGCCCATTACTGTGGAGGGGGGTTAGGTGCCTTGCTCAAGGGCACTTCAGTCCTTGAGCTGTCAGTCCTGGGATTCGAACCGGCGACTCTCCAGTTTTTGATTTGATAAATCTTTATTGTCCCCGAGGAGCAATTTGTTCTGCATTCAGTAGTTAAAAATGTCATACAACAAACAAATAATCATAAATACAAAACACAGAACATAAAAACATTAAAGCATATGGGAGACATCATGGAATATAATCATTTACATTGCTTAAGAAAAAGACAAAGCTACTACCCTAGTTTGTTTAGGAAGCCAACAGCTGAGGGAACAAATGATTTTAGATATCTGTTTGTTTTGGCCCTCTTCCTTTAAGTATATCTCCTTCCTAGTGGCAGGAGTCCAAACTCTGCATGTAGAGGATGTAGGAGGTTTGACAGTATGGCCTTTGCCTAGTTACAAGCCCGATTCAAATTCACAAATTCAAGTTTATGGGTACGAGTAGAAAATTATTGAAATTATGTCGCGTAGGTCACAGGGGGAAATAATCGAACAACGATTTCTCCAAACGTTCATGTGCCAAAGCCAAAGATGGCTGACAGCAGTGGAGCTGCCAGCTCAATGAAGCATCACAGGTAAAGTCAGTGTATATCCAATATTTATCTGAAAAAAATGTACTATTTTAAACAATATACAGTTCATGGACTAACAGACTTACTGCTTTAGCTTGCAAGCTAACGACATGCCGGTGAAGCTAAGTTAGTGCTAGTATTACTAGCATTATTTAGAAGTTGACTTGTGCTAACGTTAGTTAATTAGCACTGACCTGCAAAATATGAAATAATTAATAATAGTAATGTTGATCAAGATACGACTTTTATCGATTTATAAATTGTGTCAATTGGCGAATAAATCTGTCCATCCTATAAGTCCGGTTTCTTTTCCTCTTTGCTAACCCTCCTCTCGGTCATGTGCATTTTTTTACAACAAAGCCGAAGGGAAATCAGTGGATTTTTGCTCTACATTATCACGTTTTCGATGGACTACGATCAATAATATAATGTGGTAGAGTAAGGACATTGTAAATTGATAACTGTGGATAATACTTTTGACACAATGTGTACCATAGTTAAATGTGCACTAGGACTTTTTTCTCCATCTTTGTCTTTTACTATTTTATGTTGTCTTAAGTACTGTAAGTCTATATTTGTGTATTAGCTAAGATGTTTGTTGGAGTTGTGTTGTGCTGTTTAATCGTATTTCGAGAAAAAAATGCCAAAATGGCACGTTGATAATTAGCATGGATCAAGACTTATAGAGCCGTGAAAACAAGCTTCTAATTTCTTCAACGGCTGATTCTGTAACTCGTTCAGTTATTTCCAGTGGGCATCATGCTGAGTTGTAAAGGCTCTAAAAATCCATCTACAGCCTACCCTATGGGAGGTGTGTGTGTGTGTGTGTGTGTGTGTGTGTGCATACGATAGAGAGCGAACATGTATTTAATATGTATTGTGTTAGATAAATAAAAAAAAGATTAAAAACTTGCACAACATGAGTTCGAAAACATGTGGAGTGTGGGGAGACAATGGGTGAGGAGTTAAAACAGGAGAGGAGGAGGAATGCAGGGATGATGTTGAGGGGTAGAGAGGAGGAGGAGGAGGATGGGGGGAGGAAGAGGAGGACCGGAGGAGGAGGATGGGGGGAGGAGGAGGAGGATGGGGGGAGGAAGAGGAGGATGGGAGGAGGAGGAGGAGGACCGGAGGAGGAGGATGGGAGGAGGAGGATGGGGGGAGGAGGAGGAGGATGGGGGGAGGAGGAGGAGGAGGATGGGAGTAGGATGGGGGAGGAAGAGGAGGATGGGAGTAGGATGGGGGGAGGAGGAGGAGGAGGATGGGAGTAGGATGGGGGGAGGAGGAGGAGGAGGAGGAGGAGGATGGGGGGAGGAGGAGGAGGAGGATGGGAGTAGGATGGGGGAGGAAGAGGAGGATGGGAGTAGGATGGGGGGAGGAGGAGGAGGAGGATGGGAGTAGGATGGGGGGAGGAGGAGGAGGAGGAGGACAATGGGAGTAGGATGGGAGGAGGAGGATGGGGGGAGGAAGAGGAGGACCGGAGGAGAAGGATGGGAGGAGGAGGACTGGAGGAGTAGGATGGGGTGTGGAGGATGGGGGGAGGAGGAGGAGGATGGGAGTAGGATGGGGGGAGGAGGAGAATGGGAGGAGGAGGAGGATGGGAGGAGGAAGAGGATGGGGGGGGAGGAGGAGGATGGGAGGAGGAAGAGGATGGGGGGAGGAGGAGGAGGATGGGAGTAGGATGGGGGGAGGAGGAGGAGGATGGGAGTAGGATGGGGGGAGGAAGAGGAGGATGGGAGGCGGAGGATTGGGGAGGGAGAGGAGGAGGAGGATGGGAGTAGGAGAGGAGGTGGTGTTGGGGTATTGCTGGGGAGGGAGGGAGCTTTGGAGGCCAGAAAAACAAGCAGAGAATAAACAGATCGAAGGAAAGAGGAGAGAAAAACAGGCTGAGAGGGAGACGGAGGCACGGAGGGCTGGAGGCAAACTCAGCAGGAGCTGGAGCAGAGAGACAGTGACGGACAGGAAGGAAATAAATGGGGAGAGATATAGAGAGATAGCAGCAGCTGAAAGAGGAAGACAAAAAAATGAAAAAAGAAAGAAAAAAGTGTCGCTAACAAGCAGATTTAGCATAATATTGTCTCCTCAAAAGACAGAAAGACATACGAGGGACAAGACGAGTAAAGACAAACTGGCTGTCTCAGGTCTATACGACATTTTCTAAGTGATGATGGCAGACAGACAGGGACAGAGACACATAGAAAACGAGACAGAGCGTGAGACAGATGTTCAAGGTGAGAAGCAGAAAGAAACACAATGATGGAGAAAAGTGAGAAAAATAAAATAAGCAGGAGAGAGATGGCTGAATTGGCTGTCAGAGCTCTCCTGTCTTTATTACTTTTCTATAGAGCTGTTTGGAAGGAACAAAGACCGAGTGTGTCTTCTATGTGTGTGGATCCTAGGTGCCCAAGGCTACATACCTGTGTGTGTGTGTGTGTGTGTGTGTGTGTGTGTGTGTGTGTGTGCACTCTACACATAAAAACACATGAACAGGAACAGGGCGCTCAATGCTTTCCGATGGGTTCTTTTCATTGGAGCCCAAGGCTCAACCTTCAGCTAACAGAAGAGAAGCACAAGGCCAGGTGGTCTGAATAGGAAACACACACACTCACACCCACACTCCAGCACACACACACACACACACACACACAAATGAACACATCTTCCTACGCCTCCTCTCTATTTCTCCCTCTCTCTATTTCTCTTCCTCCATACTTTACTTTTCATGTTTCTTTCCCTGTTATTCATCTGCAGTAATGACAAGGTTATCTATCTATCTATCTATCTATCTATCTATCTATCTATCTATCTATCTATCTATCTATCTATCTATCTATCTATCAAAAAAGTTATGTCCTTAAATATGCTATACATTACATTCAAAACCAGGGGTGGGCAATTAATTTCCCCAAGGGGCCACATGACCAATACTACGAAGGTTGCAGGGGCCGGACCAAAACTCTGAACTAAATTCTGCTCAATATTAATGTAATCGCTTTATAAAATACAGTAAATTATCTGGTTTTGAGCTGCTACTGATAAGAACACATGTTATGATGAGACTGTTAATGTGGAGTAAATCAAGTATAGCAGTAAAAAAATAGTAAATACTCCAATCAATATATCACTATTCCATTTATTTTAAACACAACTGTAAATGGCATTTAGCAAGGTTCCTATTGGTGTTTTTGTATTATAGCTTGTTTTTCATGTTTGTACATTTTCTAGGTGTTTTACAATGTTGTGATGCTTTTCGTCCAGTGTGAAACGGGTGCTTTTATTTTGAAAGGTAGTGACAGGGATTAACAGGTGGAACGGTTAAATGAAAAACGAACGGTAAATAATACCGAGTGCGTAGTAATTCATATAAAGTTGATATAAAGTATCTAAAGGCTTCTATAGTGGCTGACTGACAGGACACAAGGTTTGTTAGAGTTTATTTTATTCTGTCATATATATTAGTGGCTGTATTTGTTGTCTTAACTGTAGTAAAAGTGCTTGTTAGCTCTAGTGCTAATGCTAATGTTTGCTATTTTTTTCCAAAATAAAAGCACTGCGGTTATCCATTCTGCATCTGTTAAACTCTCTGTTTCACTCCTGCAGAATCTAGTAACCATTCAACTTTGCCTTCTTTGCACACAGCTACTACTGATAGATCCATTTTGTTCTCTGTCAAAGCTTTATTATCTAAAACAATTTCATCTTTTCATAACTGAATCACTGCAAGATAAAAGTGGCACCAAACAACACAGATGAGGACCTGATGATTAACACTTACCATCATTTTTATTATCTAAGCAGGTTTAATCAGTGATTCACAAAGCTGAATACAAAATGATAGATTGATGATTTTATTTTATTTTTTGAAAATATTTCCATGGTCACACAAAGTACAGTAGCAACAGTAGGCTGAGTTTTAAAGCAGCAAATGTGTGATTCAATAATGTTGCTATCAATTTCAAAATCTTAACCATGTGTATAACTGTGGCAAAACAAAATAAAAGAATGTAGTTACCAACAGTACAGCAGTAACACTTGTTGGTAATTTTGCTAACAAGGGAGATGGCACTCTGTAATCTAATTTAATTATTTTTCTTCTACAATTTTATCAGTTTTTTTGTTCATTTTCGTTTGTGTATGTGTATATGTGACTGTTTACATGTACATATATGTATAAAAAATAAGAAAAGGATAATTGTACGCTACGGAGAACACCATTCAGGAAACATCATTTGACGGTAACAGATTTTGACACAACACCTGCACTGCAAAAAAAGAAAAGTTGGGTGAACTCAAAATTTCAAGGCAACAAACTTCGATACAATTTTAAGTTGGACAATTAAACTAAATATTTTAAGTTTTGTTTTTGAGTTTGCTCAACTCTGAATTTCTCTGGCACGATTGTAACGCCGCTATGAAATGTCAGCTAATGTTGTGACCACAATTTTGAGTTAGCATTGATACGCTAATGGCTACTCTTGTAGCTGTAACAAGCAGCACCGCTAGCATTAGTTAGCCGCTAGCATCAGTTGGACGCTAGCATCAGTTAGCCGTAGCATCAGTTAGCCGCTAGCATCAGTTCGCCGCTAGGTTTCGCTAATGACCGAATTTCCCAACAAAGAAATAAGAGTTATCAGAACTATTGTCCCTTGTTGTGAACCCCAACTTAAAGATATAAGTAACAACAACTCACCAACTTGTTTTTGAGCAGACAACTGGCTTCCTTTGTTGTGCTAACTTACATTATTGCCCTAAATGTCAATAATTTATATTTACAAGTTTTACCAAATTAAATCACTGTTTTAGGCCAAAAAAATACAAGTTGGCTTTTTTGCAGTGTGTATTTTGAAGTTTGTCCCCACAAGTTAGTCCTGTAGGTAAATATGGTTGTTTCTCCTGCTGTCCTAGTCATTCTCTGTAAAGTCGAGTTGTTTACGCACGTTCTTCTGGGCTTTTTAGTAGTTTAGACATTTTAAATCCTGCTTCAAATGAACATTCAACTGTTCATTGTTTGTTTACATCCCAGTACTTCCAATATGGCCGACATCCGGGTAACTGGCTACAATGTGCTGTGTAAAACACTCTAAAAAGTGCCGATCAGAGCTGCTCTGATTTTCTTTTTTTAATAAAAGCCGGGTCCCAAACTGATTTTTTATTAATAGAAGCCCCGGCTACTATTTGAGGAAATACTGTACCTCGGTTGTGAGATCACAGTTCGGTTCATTTTCGGTACAGTATGGAAACAAAATGCAAAAACGCAGAACTAAGGTGTTTTTTTTTCTTGTCTCGGTGATGTTTACAATCGGGCGGTGCCGTTTCAGGTGCGTTAGCATGTTCGTTGTGTTTCCAGAAACATTACAATGCTACAATAAATGCAATAAATGAAAAACTTTATTCACATCTCACGCGCTTTTGTTGGTGTATATTGTTGTTTAACGTTTGGGTATTTCGGCATTTTAATGGTCATTCATTCATTGTGATATCCTACGCGACGGTAGCGTTAGCATTAGCATTGTTGTAATTTATATAGCTGTGTGTGTGTGTGTGTGTGTGTGTGTGTGTGTGATATCCTATGTGACGGCAAAGACGGTTTACTGGTATATCTTTGGCGACGGTAGCGTTAGCATTTTAGCCTAAGCGGAAGCAGGAAGTAACGGTCACTATGGGACCTTAACTCGGAAAAAGTCTCCATGTAAGTGAACGGGAGTCAAAGTTTTATTTCGTGATTCGATTGAATTGTGCCTTGAGAAAAAAATATGACCTCTCAAAAAAAATGAAGTGGGGACCCAAAAAAGAACTCTTAATGTAGGAGCCTGAATGCATTTGTGGTCAGTCAGGACAAGCGGGACAAGCGGGAAGTGGAGCCCGATAGTTTTTTGACCTCTCTCTCTCTCTCTCCACTACTTTTCTAATTTCATGTATAGGACGCAATTTTTATTTCATTTTGTGACATTTTATATTTTGTATTTTCTTGCATTTTTCTGAGTAAACATTCAAGTTTACCGGCTGGTCTCACGGGGAAGAGTGGTACGAGCGTCAAATTGAGGCTTCACCCTACACTTAATAAATTAATAAATCTTTTATTTACCCACAGGCTACGCAGGAAGGGGGAAGAGAGGGAGCTGCAGGGGATTTACAGCGAGAACTCACCCAGCTTCTGCTCAAACTTCTGCCAGATGTGCACAGGCTTCCCTGAGTAGAGTTGTTAATTGATCGGTGAGTGTTTCTTATCTCCAAACAATTTTTAAAGCTCTGACAATATTTTATTTTTTATTTTTTTGAAATGTTCATTGTAGTTACTTTGAAGACAGAATGACTACACTGCAAAAAAAGCCAACTTGTATTTTTTGGCCTAAAACAGTGATTTAAGTTGGTGAAACTTGGAAATATAAATTATTGACATTTAGGGCAATAAAAACAAGTTGGTGAGTTGTTGTTACTTATATCTTTAAGTTGGGGTTCACAACAAGGGACAATAGTTCTGATAACTCTTATTTCTTTGTTGTGAAATTCGGTCATTAGCGAAAGCTAGAGGCTAACTGATGCTAGCGGCTAATTGATGCTAGCGGCTAACTGAAGCTAGCGGCCAACTGATGCTAGCGGCTAATTGATGCTAGCGGCTAACTGAAGCTAGCGGCTAACTGAAGCTAGCGGCTAACTGAAGCTAGCGGCCAACTGATGCTAGCGGCTAACTTATGCTAGCAGCGCTGCTTGTTACAGCTACAAGAGTAGCCATTAGCGTATCAATGCTAACTCAAAATTGTGGTCACAACATTAGCTGACATTTCATAGCGGCGTTGCGATCGTGCCAGAGAAATTCAGAGTTGAGCAAACTAAAAAAAAACAAAACTTAAAGTATTTAGTTTAATTTGTTAAACTACGCCATTGTAAATAAGAATTTGTTCTTAATGACCTGCCTGGTTAAATAAAGGTGAATGAAAAAAAAAATTGTCCAACTTAAAATTTTATCGAAGTTTGTTGCCTTGAAATTTTGAGTTCACCCATCTTTTTTTTTTTTGCAGTGTACAAGCTATCAGTGATATTTTAACAAATACTCATCCTTCATGATGCGAAGCCTGCAAGGCTAGTTCAGGCAGACGAGTCAAGCTGCTCTCATCCTGATGAGCTGATCCGTCACATGCTCTCCTCATTCTAATAAGGCGTGCTATTTAAACTATTTAAACCCCCCAGCTTACCTGCTGCTCCCAGACTATGCTGCTGCTGCTTAGATCTTGCTGCTGCTCCTATGGGGTTTTGGAAACCCACCTCCTACCTAGCATCCACCTGTGGGCTCTGTTTTTATGTTTCCCTGTGGGGGGGTCTGCAAAGCAGATCATTAAGGGAACGAATAACCAAGGCAGAGCCTGACGCCAAACCTGCTGCAGCTATGCTCAAGAATATGCTATGGCGACAAGAACAATCCTGCTGAACTGGAAACAAAAAAATCCTCCAGTTTATCAAACTTTAATGAATGATATAATGAAACATTTGCAGTTAGAAAAAATAAAATTCACCCTGAGAGGTAAGATAGATACCTTTTACACAATATGGCAGCCATTTATGGATTAGTATACTAAATATAACCCAGTGATAAATTAACAAATGTAAATTTTGGAAAACCTGACATCCTCCGAGTTGTATTATAATATTTAAATCTATTTTATTTGTAAACCTTATTTTTGTTTTGATATTTGATTTGACTTTTTTTTTTACTTTTTTTTTTGTGGGTTTTTTTTTTATTTTTATTTTATTGCTTTTTATTTTTCTACTATCATTCTGCTCTTTCGTGTTGATTTTAAGCATGAATGAACATGTATATTCTTTATTTGTGTGTGAACGAAAGAAAAAAACAATAAAGAGAAGTTTGAAAAAAAAATAATAATATAGACCCGAGTCAGGTTAATAAATGAAAACAATTTTCTTGAGTCCTTGAGTCATTTTATCCGTAGTAAGATGCTGCAAATTATTTATCAGTCTGTGGTGGAAAGTCATAAAGGCTACTGTTCTTATAGAAAAACTCCAGTAAGCTAGTAGACATCTGAATCAGCATCACAGACAGATGATTTGTAGTGCTAGCTAGAAATGAGAAGCCACCTTATGTATTTATATATTTAATTTATGTATTTATTAGGGCCGGGACTTTAATGCGTTAATTAAGATTAATTAATTACACAAAACTTGGCGCATTTTAATCACACTAATTTTTGCACGGCGGAACGTTTCTCACTGGATGAGTTTCAGGAGGACCGATTATACTGGAGCACCAACTAGCGTTGATGAGTTGAGACAACAACAAACCACAGTGAACATGAAGGAAGAAGCTGATGAGACCTTTGGTTGGCCCCGTGGATGATGGGACATTTAGTTACTAAAAACCAACGGATGGAAGCGTCCATAAGAGCATGGTTGTGTTGCTAGGCAACAAGGAATTCACATATCACCATAGCAGCACATCCAGCCTCAAGTATCACCTCAATGCTAAACATATAGCAGCTAGCGGCTAGTGTGCTAGCTAGCGTGGATTGTGTTTTACTTCAAAAACCAAAGTATTCTAGTTTACAGAAGGTCTACCTACCTATAGGCTACCTGGATTTATGAAATGTTCTATATTTATAAATATGCTATTGCTACACTTAATGGCAAAAATTGCACTGGTCTGTTGGACTTGAACAAAAATAAACAATATTTTTGTTGCTTAAGCTTATGTATTCAGTCATTATTCAATGGTATACTAGAAATCCATGTGAAAAAAATTACTTCTCACTGGTCAAATATTTATATGCGATTAAACTGCGATTAATTTCGATTAATTATTTACAAAGCCTCCAATTAATTAGATTAATTTTTTTTATCAAGTCCCGGCCCTGGTATTTATTATTGTTATTATTATCTTTTGTACATTTATGGATGGATACTTATATTATCAATATTAACTGATGTTGATGATGATTTTAGCACTACATTATCACATTTTCGATGGACTACAATAAATAATATGTGGTAGAGTAAGGACAGTGTAAATTGAAAACTGTGGAAATATTTTTGACACAATGTGTACCATAGTTAAATATGCACTAGGACTTTTTCTCCCTCTTTGCCTTTTACTATTTTATGTTGTCTTAAGTACTGTATGCATATATTTGTGGGGTGTATTGGTTGTGTAATAGTCAACGTTGTGCAAATAGAGTGAGGTGAAAATGGAGATCGCTTTCAGACAAAAATGCCTAAATGGCACGTTGATAATTAGCATGAATCAAGACTTATATTAAATGTGCACTAGGACTTTTTTCTCCATCTTTGTCTTTTACTATTTTATGTTGTCTTAAGTACTGTAAGTCTATATTTGTGTATTAGCTAAGATGTTTGTTGGAGTTGTGTTGTGCTGTATAATTGTATTTTCTTTTTTAAAAATGACAATCATACAGTTTTTAAAAAATTAGAGGCTACTATCTTTACTCTGGGTTGTACTTACTTGATTCCTGTGGTCTATGTCTAGTACCTTCAGGTTGAATGGACTTATTGTAAGTCGCTTTGGACAAAAGCGTCTGCTAAATGACATGTAATGTAATGTTATGTAATGTAATATTGCTTGTGTAACTTTCAGGAAAAAAATGCCTAAATGGCACGTTGATAATTAGCATGGATCAAGACATATATAGCCGTAAAAAAACAAGCTTCTAATTTCTTCAACGGCTGATTCTGTGACTTGTTTAATTATTTCCAGTGGGCATCATGCTGAGATGTAAAGGCTCTAAAAATCCATCTACAGCCTACCCTATGGGAGATATGTGTGTGTGTGTGTGTGTGTGTGTGTGTGTGTTTTTGCATATGATAGCAAGCGAAGATAGATAAATAGACACAGACGGACAAATAGAGCAGTTTTATATCTCCGCCCAGTTGGTATTCAGACTTCAAAAACACAGCGAGAGGGTTGTGTTCCACTAAGTGGCGATTGATCACTGTGTGTGTATGTGCGGAAAGGGAAAAGATGGGTGATGGTTTGACTGATCCTGCTAGATACGCACACACACACACACACACACACACACACACACACACACACACACCTGTCTTGCTTTTTGTCTCATCTTCAGCATTATCTCTCTTCTTCTTCATCACCCCCCTCGTTCTCTCTGCTTCAATCCCTCGCTCTGAGGAGTGGGTGTGCTCTCCGCTGTCCTTCTCCAATCTCCCTCCTCAGTGTGTGTCCACTGCTACCATGGACACAGCACACACACACAAACGCACACACCTTTTCAGTCCTCCCCCACCACCTTATCTACTCCCACTTCTCCTCATTAAGCCTCCACCATCCCCTCTTTACCTCCTGCTAAGTGATCACTTATCAAAGCTACATTCAAAGCACAGGAGGAGATTGGAGGGGAGACGGGTCAGATAAGACAGAAAAATAGGGTGTGTGAGTGAAAACAAGTGCGTATCTCTTTTTCATATGTGTGTGTTTGTGTTTTTGGATGTGTGATGAGTGTGTTTTCTTTCGTGCCTGCAGCGATGTCGAGTGGACACAGAGTCCAAAGCAGCTTCACCCTCTGTCTTTATCAAAATAAAGCAATTACATAGACATAGATATTAGAGCTCCGCCTCCGTCGGCCCACACACAAATAGAGTCGACAAGCTAGCGCCTTTGATCTTAACTATCATAATGTCAATCTTAAAACGAACTATCTGCTTTTGAACAAAGTTTCCCTTATTACAATTCTATAATCTCTCTCAATCCAGTCAACATGAGTAAACAAACAATCCTTTAGAAAGCTGTAAAACAACAACCAAAGGTCAAAGTACAGTTAGTTCCACAAGGTGCTGGCTCTTTTCTTTATTTAAAAGCTGTGTGAACTGTGCCAATGTGTCATTTAAACCACTTCACTAAGGTCAGAGTAAAACAACAGGGATTAGTTTAACAACTACTTTGTCACTTAACAAATGAGTTATGCACAAGATCTCCAACCTAAACGACAGAGTGGACCATTTGTCAGTACTACCTATAATGATACTGTTACAACCCAGTTGGAGGTCTAGGGAAAAGGGAAAGTATTGACAGAAATTAACAGAAAAATAAAACAAAGGTAACGAAAGGAAAACCTTCTTCAGGCTAGATACAAGTTGGTATAATGTGAGGCAATAAACAAAGGGCGGAGGGTGGCGCCAACTCATAAAACAAACAAATTAAAACAATCTTCCTAACTCGCTTTTCCCCCCAAAACTATCTTACTTAAAACACAACAAACAAAGGAACTCTGGCTGACTACGCTTACTCTTACTCTACACAAACAAAAATACAGGAATGCAACCACCCATAAACTAGTGAGACTAACAAAGGTAATAATCGGAGTGTGATGTGAATAAAACGTGAAAAAGAAAAACTAAACCTAATGCCCAATAAACAGTCAAAGATAACAATACGAGTGCCTCAATTTCTAGTACCACACTAGGTTTTCAAATACCTTATAATCAAGTCAAAAGACACACTTTACACAAAGCCATACAAAGACAAAGAAGGGGCGTCCACAGCCGCGCCAAGCTGCTCTTAAAGCCGAGCTGGAGGCAGGTGCGGCAGATGATTGGACGCCAGACCAATAGAGCGGAAGAGGGCGGAGCCAGGGGAACACTCGATCCTGCTACCGGCATTCGGTGGAGGAGTTACCCAACAAGGATTCCCTCTGATGGAGTCCGTGACGCTGCTGCGGTCCTGAGGCACAAACAGGGCAAAACAAAAACACACACAACGTACCCCAAGGACGTAACAGATACAAACGAGCGTCAAAATGAGCGTTTCGTGGCTTATGCGTCCGCAGAGCGTTCTAAAAACAGCCCACATGTCATTATGCATACACGTACAGTTCGCTGCTGGACAAAAGGCTGCAGTTTCTTTGAATTTAGGCTACAAAATCACTGATCGAGGTTTAGGGCAAAAAAATAATAAGTGTCAAGTTCTGTCTTCTTTTTGACCACAACTCTGCCCAAACTTGAAAAACTGCCTGATCAGTATGCGAAGGATGCAAAGGAACAACTCGTTTTCCACTTTTTCTTTGTTTTTTTATTTTCTTGAAGATGGTTGGTGATTTATGGTTTATACAGAATTATGCAGAGTAGTGTGAAATAGGTTGATAACCTTTAAGAAACAGAAAAACACGCATTAGTCTTGAAAGCAAATCCGACTAAACATATAACTAAACAGTTTTTCTAGAAAATAAATGTTACCATTACTTTAAAGCAAAAATTTCAAAATTAACCAAGTAAACAATTAAAGTAATGATTTACATACTTAACCATAAGGTTTACTTAAACAAACGTTACATTTTTTTGTAACTAATCAAATCAAAACAGTCATAAAAAAGCATGACCTCAACAAATCATTAACAAATTTGGAGTGGGTTTGTCCTACCAGTTGTATCTCCAATCTGAATAGGAGTTGTGGTCTTCCCTTGTTTCCAGCAGCAGGTGAACGGGCTAACTGAAGTACCACCAAACATTTTGTGCCATGCCTTTCCAGTTGGTGTGCAGCAGAATATGATCCCCCTGGGAACACTTCCTGATACTTTGGTTCCACCCACCTCTTGTGTGTGGTTGCCCTCTGCAGGCCTGGAGGGCATTTTGTGATTGTGTTTTTGTGAATATTGGGATTTGACACAGCAATGAGTCATTATAAAAGGCTGTTTAAACATTAAATAAATGTAAAGAAAGTGAAGTACTTACAAGAGTGGTGTGAGTCACGGAGGTTACGTAAAAAACGTAAGTTAGGTAAAAAGGGAACGAACCACAATCTCCTGGGTGAAAGTCTGTCTTTTGTTCGACCCAGGCGGTAACCTCCGGGTCTGAGCAGGGAGGCAAACCAGGAAGTGCCTTAAGCTGCATTCTACTGAAAAAATTCAAACGGGACGCTGACAGTGGCTGCAGACATTTTTGGGTCCTATCTATCTCAATACAAAATAAATCAACTTGTCACTTGATTTATTACCTCAAAAAAAATTTTTAGGGCAATACTATGGTCTCAGTTGCTAGTAAAATATCTTCTTTAAGACAAGATGTAAATTGTGGCCCCATTTACAAGAAAATAGAAGATAAAGAATCGTATGATTTGGGGCGGGGCTACCGTTGATTGACAGGTCACTGACAAGGCGAGCCGTCATCAGGAGAAAAGCAATATGTATCCACGACAATGTGTCAATAAAGTTATTGTTTTCCAAAAGGTCGTTTGTCGGTTTGGTCTCATAACTTTGACCCTTTCACTGTATTTTCGCTTAATGACAGTTAATTTGAACATTTTGTTCATTAAAAGTGTCTTGTACAGCGTTTGGTTGGACTAACAGACACTCTAGGGCAGGGGTGGGCAATTATTTTCTCAAGGGGCCACATGACCAACACCACAAAGGTTACGGGGGCCGGACCAAAACTCTGAACTAAATTCTGCTCAGTATTCATTTAACCGCTTTATGAAATACAGTAAATTATCTGGTTTTGAGCTGCTACTGATAAGAACACATGTAATGATAAGACTTAGGGTTAGGGTTAATAATGATAAGACCTAACCCTAACCCAAATGTCATTGCAACATAAGATTATAGAATGTCTGTAGTGCCACCTAACATATTTGTGAATTTGGGGTTATTTTCTACCAGCAGTCCCCAAGGACATCCATGCTACCAACACTGTCATCTTTGCAAGGCAAAAGCTATATTGCTGTAGCCCAGCTATTCTCAACCTTGGGGTCGGGACCCCAGTTGGGGTCGGGAGATGATTTCTGGGGGTCGCCAAATCATTTTGGAAGTCAGCTCTGTCTCCACTGTGTTAAAGTGTTCATGTGTTTTAGTCTTTTTTGGTAATTTTGTGTCTTTTTTTTTGGTAATTTTGTGTCTTTTTTTGGTAATTTTGTTTCCTTTTTTTGGTCATTTTGTGTCTTTTTTGTCATTTTGTCTTTTTTTTAGTCATTTTGTGTCTTTTTATAGTCATTTTGTGTCTTTTTTAAAATCATTTTGTGGTCAATTTGTGTCTTTTTTTGTGACTTTTTTGGTAATTTTGTGTCTTTTTAATAATTGTGTGGTCAATTTGTGTCTTTCTTGGTCATTTTGTGTCTTTTTTTGGTCATTTTGTGTCTTTTTTTGATCACTTTGTGTCTTTTTTTGGTCATTTTGTGTCTTTTTTGGTCATTTGTGTCTTTTATTGGTCATTTAGTGTCTTTTTTGGTCAATTTGTGTCTTTTTTTAGTCATGTTGTGTCTTTTTTTTTTAGTAATTTTGTGTCTTTTTGGTCATTTTGTGTCTTTTTTGGTCATTTGTGTCTTTTATTGGTCATTTTGTGTCTTTTTTGGTCAACTTGTGTCTTTTTTTAGTCATTTTGTGTCTTTTTTTTGTCATTTTGTGTCTTTTTGTGGTCATTTTGTTTCTGATCTGAACTGTGCATGTTCAGTTAGTGGGGGTCGCGGACAACATGCATGTTAAATTGGGGGTCACGACTCAAAAAGGTTGAGAACTGCTGCTGTAGCCTACAGAGAAAATACAGCTGTACGAACAGGGATACTGAAATGCACAGAAGTTGGTCAACACCTAATGTTTACTTGTGTTAACTTTACTTGAGTGTTTGTCACCCAAGACCCCAAAGATCTAAGCACAAGTTCAGTTGAGTAGGCAGTCTTTCAATGTAGGCCATTTGCATATGAGGTCCAGACCATCTCTGAATATGGTGATTGGATCTCAATGCATCCTCCATGCATCTTGAATGCATTCACAGTGTGAAAGGTTATGAGTAGAGGAAAGTTACCATATCTGCTGAAAAACTGACTGTAAAGCCAGCTCTGACACTTTATGACTAAAGACATGTTTCATTGGGTTGGCCTACAGCAGTAGTTCTCAACCTTTTTGAGTCGTGACCCCCAATTTAACATGCATGTTGTCCGCGACCCCCGCTCACTGAACACAATCTCACACGCACAGTTCAGATCACCCAAAAAAGAAACAAAATGACCAAAAAAAGGAAACAAAATGACCAAAAAAGACTCAAAATGACCACAAAATGACCAAAAAAGACACAAAATGACCAGAAAAGACACAAAATGACCAAGAAGACACTAAACGACCAAAAAAGACTCAAAATGACCAAAAAAAAGACACAAAATTACCAAAAAAAGGAAACAAAATGACCAAAAAAGACACAAATTGACCAGAAAATGATCAAAAAAAGACACAAAATGACCCAAAAAAATAAATAAATAATGACCAAAAAGACTAAAACACATGAACACTTTAACACAGTGGAGACAGAGCTGACTTCCAAAATGATTTGGCGACCCCCAGAAATCATCTCGCGACCCCAATTGGGGTCCCGACCCCAAGGTTGAGAACAGCTGGCCTCCAGTAGCCCACTGGTTCTAGGTTCAATATATCACCCAGAAGCTATAAATAATACTTGAGAGAACTACAACATAAATTAAAACAACAATAAAACGTGGAATTCAAAATGTTACATAAGAGCTTTTTATATGGTGGTTCTGTTCCCTGTGAGGCGTCAGCTAATTATCTTATGGGAACAGAAGAAGTTATTAAGAAGGCTAATGGAGCGATGTTGGACATTAGCCTTTCGGTAATGTCTGGCAATTGTAATGAAGACGGGGCCGGCATGCCCTCAGAGAAAATGTAGAAGGTTAGTCGAGGCCGCAGTGTAGAAGAATCCTGTCCCTGCATGTCCAGCCCATCACCTGGGCATTTACCACCATCTTATCTGGAAGGTTTAGGAGGACAGACGGCTATATTAGAATTTCTTTTTAATCCAGACTTTCTTTATTGTTTTTTTCTTTCTTTACAAACAGTCAGGATCTCAGTTCTTACAAAAGACAATGGTTCCAAAACAAGCTTAAGATCCAGTTATTATGGACATATCAGCCCAGATGTAACCACCCACCCACCCACCCTGAACTACACACATTCAATCCATTCATACTCACGACATACATGTGCAAGGCACAGGTTACAAACAAGGGAACAGAAAGCGAAGAGACATAATACTAAGGGAAGATACAGATACATAACCATTAAAAATAAATAAATAAAGATAAATAAAAACATACATACACATATACATATGAATATTGAAAATAAAATAAGGAATAAATAAGTAAAAAATAAATAAGTAAATTAAATAAAAAAATAAAAATAGTAATAAAATGGGGGGGGGGGGCTCAGGTTTCTGCTACAATATTCAGAGATTCAATGTATGTGGTAAAGGGTTGCCACATCTTATAGAAACTGCCTGAGGACCCTTTTAAGGAAAGCCTAATTTTCTCTAGTGTAATGCACTGCAGAACGTCCTGAATCCATTTATTATGAGTCGGGGGGGAAGAGTGAGACCATTTTAAAAGAATAAGTCTTCGAGCAAGTAATGTGGTGAATGCGATGATTTTTCGTGTACACTTAGGCACATTGCGTGGAGAGTACAATCCAAAGAGGGCAGTGAGGGGTTCAAACAGTATGATTTGACCTGTTGTTTTACTAAGTGTTTCAAATATTGCTGCCCAAAACTCAGATAATTTAGGGCAAGACAAAAACATATGAACAAGATCAGCCGGAGCCTGTCCACATCTGTTGCATGTGTCTGCTCTTTTGGGATAGATTTTGGCTAGCTTAGAATTTCTTTTTACATATTTATTTATCATTGACTTTGTGTTGTGGGCAGAATGTAAAACAGCCATTGTTGCAATGGATAACCATTTTCACCTCACTGCTGTCTGTTGGAAGGGACACCCACCACAAACACTGCAGCTATCACATAGCAACTGTTGTCCAACATGGATGAAAAAAAACATTTGGAACATTGTCTGAAAGACCTAAATTTGCATATGCATGTATTACCACACACCAGAGGCCGCCTGCATGTTGAGTGTATCTCCTTTCAATTTCAGTTATTCAAATACTCGCATATGAATGGAGTGGAGATTAATTCTGCCTCACCTATTTCCTTTTTAAGGTATTTTTCATTTAGTAAAACCTAGAACAGGATCTATTCATACACACAGCAGTGAAGAGATGCTCATTAAATACACATTAAATTACTGTGAAATAAGCTCCATAGGTATGCACTTGGAATTTTTCCGGTGATAACTTTTCTATGACTCATTGCTTACTAAATACAGAGAATGCACATGCAGTGGGCACATTCAAAAAAAGTCAAAACAAAGGCTGTTTTGTAAGAGGCTGCTCACAAGGACAGGATACAAGGTCTGCAGTCCAAGGTGAGCAATGCAGAGACAATCCCAATATATAATGAAATAATGATATAGTCTTCTATATTACTCAATATATAATTTAGATGGCTTAGAATTTTTTTTTTTTATGTCTCAGCTCTATATTACAGTTGTTCAAGGTTGTTAATGTAGATGTTCCCCACATGCCACAGCATGGTGCAAGCTGTTCACTCAGCCAGCAAATTGCTGATGAAGGAACTAAAATTATGAACATCAACCTGCTGTGAACACTAGTTGCAAAGAGTACATTATCATAGAAGATACTTTTTTCAATACAGTAGAGGCAAAACATTCACTTCAGTTTTGTATCTGACTGTTGGCCAGGCTCGAAGGATAGAAATCATGTTTGGTCCACCACTTTGGTCCAAACTGAATTTTCTCGACATGTATTGCAAATTTAAAAAATGTAATACAGCCGTTTAATACATTGTCCCCGCAGGATGAATCTAACTGACTTTGGTTAAACCATGAGGTTCACATTGTGGTTTGAGTAAAATGTCCTTATAGTCTAGACGGAATTGTCCAAAAAGTGAAAGTGAGGAGCATTTATGGGTTCAAATCAGGAACCAGCCTACTTTACTTATTTCAAGGGTGCTGAATAAAAAAAAAATGGTTCCCAAGCGAAATTTTGAGTTTTTGACCTTCTCATTTGCATATCAATGTGGCGGCCAAATTGCCCATCTTGCTCAGTTGTTGGACCATTTTCCCTTAGTTTTTTTGTAAGTAGGCAATCAAAGATGAGGAAATTAAGTTTCTGGATCTATAGTCTAGAGTCAGAGCAAGGATATAGTGGAGGCTCAGTGTCTTTTTTATGTATATCTATATATATGCAAAATACCAACTTTTAAGGTGAAATTAAGCATTATTTGTGTGTGATTTTTTAAGGCCGACATAAATATTCAATCAATATCACTTTTAAATGTTCCAGTTGGTATTTTGCATATATATATATATATATATATATATACATAAAAAAGACACTGAGCCTCCACTATATCCTTGCTCTGACCCTAGACTATAGATCCAGAAACTTAATTTCCTCATCTTTGATTGCCTTCTTACAAAAAAACTAAGGGGAAATGGTCCAATGACTGAGCAAGATGGGCAATTTGGTGGCCATTTGATATACAAATTAGAAGGTCAAAAACTAAAAATTTCGCTTGGGAACCATTTTTTTTGGACTCAGCACCCTTGAGATCTGTAAGGTAGGCCGGTTCCTGACTTGTACCCATAAATGCTCCTCACTTCTTATAGGAGGCCTTTATTCTGAAATCCGCCTAGACTAATATAGCTATTGGATGGATTACCATGAGATCTGGCAGACCCATTCATATTAATCTTCCTGTGATGTGAACTGCTGATGCCTCACCTTTTCATCATCAGGTCAAAATTCATTTTTTACAGGACTTGCAACTCTAGATGGTGTAGACCTTTCCAGTTGCCTCTCTGTCAGCTTTGCATCATTTATGCTAAGTTAGGCTCTTTCTATTTTCCCTAAAGTATGATTTATTCCAAAAATATATATATAAAAAAATATGCAACACAGTTTGTTATCTATCCTAAAATGATTGCTGTTTTATTTACCATTGCATGTGCACATGATCACTGTTTAAAGCACATCATTAATGCTGTGAGATAGAAGTATTTGGTTAGGTTTAGGCACCAAAACTACTTATATGGGGGCAAAAATAACTTCTGAACCGAACTACTAGGCACAGTTACATCAGTGATGTAGAACATGACTTTGAACGTGATTTATCTATGTAAGGAAGTTTCCACCCTGCCCCCCGTTGGTCCAAGGCAATCCAGACTCTTTGCGTTTCTTGTTCCCCGTTGGTGGAACCACTACCAGTTCCTACCAGAGCAGGGGCGTCCCTCTCTACCTTTGAAAAACTCCTGAAGACCTTCAGAGAGGACCTTCTCTCCTAGCACCACACGATAATTCTACTCCTTAAAGAATTGTCACTAACACTTATTGCTGCACTAATGGCTCTTATCGCACTATACCTTGATTGTTCCTCTTTTTTCCTGTGTAGTGGCTTTGGATAAAAGCGTCTGCTAAATGACTTTTAATGCACTTAGCAAAGTTTTCATGCTAACACACTAAATGTAATGGTGAACATCACATATATTTACCTTCTAAACATCAGCATGACCATAGCTTCTTAGTGTTGTTAAATTATCATAACTCCAGGATTGACATTTGGAAGTTGTGGAACTAAAATTTGTGAATTATCTTAACAATGCATCTCTAGAGAAAATCTGGTAAAAATAAAGCCTAAATCTGTTACGATTACATAAAGAAATGTATGAATATTATGTATTTTAGTACCTCAGTGGTAGACTTATAGCAGTCTTCATACATATACACTCAAAGTTTGGAGTCCGTTTCAAATTTCATTGTGTGTTACCTTGAATGAATGTTTGATGACAGATTTTAAGAGTAGAGACTGATAGTCAGGGTATGTGAGCTAGTGGTTTAGAATTCTCAGTTTTCCGGTTCAGTGTCCTACAGAAACCACTGCAATAAAATATTGAGGTGTTTACAAAATCACTGCCTCAATTCCTTCATGTTTGCTTCCTTCTCGCTCCCTGTTCTCCCTCCACGCCCTCTCCTGCCAATCATCTGCCAGAAATTATGCAGATTTCTCTCTTTAAAAACATGCTGCATTCAGAATTTACGTCCCTCCTCCCTTCCCTCCACACCTCCCTCCATCCCTCCTTCACTGCCTAAAAATGGATGACCTCAACTTTATTTGGAGAAGCAATATTTCACATCATTTCACACTCACTCCTTCTGTCTTTCCGTTTCCCCCTCTCTCTCTTCAGCATCATTAGAGGATGACCTGACAGGGAGGCGTGGTGTGAAGGGTTGAAGGGTGTGTAAATGTGTGTGCACCCACTTTTTGGTGTCCTTGCTTGTGCATATTTATGTCAGCATGTGTCAGTCTATTGGCATGCATGTGTGAGTATGTCAGATGATAAGTTATGTGTAAAATATTGCAGCAGGAGGATGTGGTTTCTGTATAATGGGCTGACATTAACTTTCCTTTCTACCCTTCAACCTTGAACTGAAGGGAGTCAGAGTTACCCTGTGTGTGTGTGTGTGTGTGTGTGTGTGTGTGTGTGTGCTGACCTGCCCTGTGCGAACATTAGACATGTCCTGACAGTTAGGGAAGTGGAAGCACACCCACCTCATTTCTTCTTTGTTTTTTGGGAGTTTCAAAACTTCAAATGAACTTGTAAGCCAAGCATGTGTGGACAAGATCAAATAATTTAGTATACAAAATGAAGCATTACTACTATGTGCACACTACTATTGATCAGGAAGGTCAGTTTTCTGAGGTAAGAAAGATACATTTTGTTTTATTTTTTTGCTAGCCAAAACTAACATTCCAATTAATGCTCCAATTAATGCTAACATGAATTAGCAGCGACTTCTCTCTGTCGGGTTGAGGTGTAGAGAGGCTGTAGTCAGTGATCAGATCCCTCTCCTCCTCCACAGTCCAAATATGGTCTGCTTCCTGTATCAGAAACAAGATGGCGACGCAAGATGGCGACGAGTGTAACGCTGAACTCGAGGCTTCCAACGGGCCACAAACCAATGGGTGACGTCATGGTGACTAAGTCCATTATTTATATACAGTGTATGCTTGTGACCTATGCGAGATATAGTCACAAAGATATACACTAAGATTTTGGAGCCAACAACACAGCAAATGACTCTGAACACACCGAAACCCAACAAGGAGCTGATTCACCATCAAAGGATTTCTGCTTCCCCATTTCAACTGGATTCTGTGGTAACGTAGTGGGAAGTTAGAACAAGCAAGAACAAGTTTGTTCAACTTAAATCGATGGTTTTGATGGTTTTAAGACGACTGTTGTGATGTTTATTTAGCCATACCATTTGAAATTTGAATGTTAGTCTTGTTTACATGGAAACAAGGCCTTCACCAACTAACAAATTCACTTTGGGTCTACTATAATAACTCACATGCAGTACACATGAAATCTCAATTTAAGCATGGTCTTTTGTTCTCAGAGAACAAAAGGGCTCACCCATTTTGATTAGCTTCTTTGTCTACACAAACATTTTGTCATTTTGTTACACACACATCATTTTTCTTCCACATTTTCACTATAAATAGTTATATTAGTTATTGTGTATTTCATTGCTTTACTTTGGTTTTAGAATAAATATCTTTTTGGACTTTACATGCTGCACTTTTAATGTTGCACATGATTGAGTGATATGCCAACCACTTCTATGAAAATAACTCCAAACTCCTTCAACCTCTACAAAATATTATTATGGAAAAATGCTGATTATAATTATTAAGTTAAGTAGTAATCAGTGTTCCAAATTGATAGTTTAGTAACTTAACCAGACTGTGGTTCTGCTATCTTTCCCCCTTTCTAAGAAAAAGGGTGTTGCCCAGAGGAACTTTAATTTATTTGAACTATTAATATTTATTTAGTCAATATCTGATAGCAAGATTGGTCTAAATAAGCTTTTACCCGCACAATATGATTTTTTAAATTTTATATAATATTTTATTGCCTTTCAATCATTATTCACTATTAGAAACCTAAATGTCAATCACAGTAGGTCTTTAAAAAATAATAACTAACAGAAAAACCTAATCTGTGGCTGAATGCAAATGTTAACACTCTCTTCCCCTTTAGTTAGATTTTCGGAGCACTGCTGTTAATAATAGTAATATTATTATAGTCACATTAAACCATCAACTGAAAATCCTCGCATTGTGGATGGTTCCATTTTTTTTGAAACTGCAGATTATTAAAAAAACAAAACAAGGTCAGAATCTAGTATAAGGCTGGAGCCTGTTAATGTGCTTTATTGTGGCCAAATAATTACAGGAATAGCCCGCACAGGTGTCTATGACAGATTAACATCCCAGTTATATTTATTACTGAAGTGTACTAAAGAAAACTAAAATTGGTTTGAGACAAATAATTGAGAACTCCTTTAATTTAACAATCCAATCATGCTGTTTTAAATATGTTCTTGTTCTGGATTAATCATCTTAAGTGCTATTGTGTAATTGATAATTACCCAGCACAGTTATGAATGAGCGTGCACACAGCCTCAAATGTTTCCTTGAGGTGCTGCAGCATTTATTCACGGACAAACTGAAAGCTACACTGAATATTTTTACGACCACCTGACAAATGTTCTGCTGATTTCTTCTCACCTGCTGCCTTTAGCGCTGCACCAATGTTATTTGTCCCAACAGAAACTGAAAACTGCCCAGGGAAACTTTAGTTTCACTGGCATTGTTTCCTTGTTCTACCTTTAGATGGTTCTGTTTAAAAGATGATTTTCCTTTCTTCATAATATGCACTCTGTTGGGATAGCCACACATACAGCCCTGCTGTGGCCCCTGTGTCAAATTAATAATAAAATGATCCATTTATAACAATGAACAATGGAACAATTCTAACCTTTTTTTTGTTCAAACAGTATCTCATAATACACAAAAGAAACCCAGAATGTGTACAATGTATAATAGTTTAACTCTCTGGAGTCTTATTGGGATATTTTGTCCATTTTTGAATCCCTTTCATGTCTTTGTAAGTCATTTTTTGTCTTTTTTGGTCATTTGTGTCTTTTTTTGGTAACGTTGTGTCTGTTGTTGTCTTTTTTAGTTATTTTGTGTCTTTTTTTGTCCGTTTGTGTCTTTTTTGTCATTGGTGTCATTTATGTGTCTTTTTTGTGTCTGTTTTAGATATTTTGTGTCTTTTTTGTCATTTTTATGTCTTCTGTGGGGTTTTTTTTGGTTATTCTGTCTTCTCATTTTGTGTCTTTTTTGGTCATTTGTGTCTTTTTTTGGTAATTTTGTGTCTGTTGTTGTCTTTTTTTAGTTATTTTGTGTCTTTTTTTGTCAGTTTGTGTCTTTTTGTCATTGGTGTCATTTATGTGTCTTTTTTGTGTCTGTTTTAGATATTTTGTGTCTTTTTTTGTCATTTTTATGTCTTCTGTGGGGGTTTTTTGGTTATTCTGTCTTCTCATTTTGTGTCTTTTTTGGTAATTTTGTGTCTTTTTCAAGACATTCAAAGATTTTGAATGCTTAAATATCATCTTTGCCATTTTTTCATGTGCTAATGTGTCCCTCTGATTAAACACTGGCCTCTCCTTGGCCCCCACAGTAAAACTGGTCTAGAACCGCCACTGCACACAAAGTCAAGCATTCTTTTGTTTTTCTCCCTGTATTTCTAAAAATCAGAACAACCAAAGTACCACAAACCAACTGTTGAGTTTTATTCAAAAGATTTTTCTTTTCATGATCTGTTTTAACCCCCATTAAATTTGATTATGGACACTAAGGAATAGCAGAGAGAGTAGGCAAGTCTGTCTGTCAGCAAGATAGGCTTCATACATCATTTATTGTCATTTTCACTCAGCCACATGAGAAGCTGATCGTTCTAGAGTGTCTTGTTTGATACCGAGTTAAATCATATCAGCTTTCCCTAAAACAGTTAAACAGCCTAATAAATCATTTCCAGTGTTCAGAAGACACCATAATCATATCATGGGTTATAAAATAATGGATTCACATTCAGAATATCAATACATTGCATTACATTACATGTCATTTGGCTGACATTAAGTGCATTCAACCTGAAGGTACTAGCCGTAGACCACAGGAACAAGTACATGACTTTTAAGAGCCAACTATAACTGCTACAGGAGTGTAATACACAAAAGAAGACGATACATACAAAAACAAATAATGATTAAAAAATATAAATGCATTCAGTCAGTAGAAATGAACTAGAAAATTTCCTCTGGGGAAATTCTGAAAGGGCCACGAGGGCTACTGCCGGTGTGTGTACACTATGATGAGATTCTTCAGAGATTTCAAACTATGCCCTTTAACCTCAAAATGTGTGTGTGTGTGTGTGTGTGTGTGTGTGTGTGTAGCGAAAATCGCATAAAGTTACCTGTGTGTGTGTGTGCGCGCGTGTGTTTAAAGCATGTGTATGCATGTGTGAGGAGTGTGAGCACTTACGCGCATGTGTGTGTGTGTGTATCTGTAACTGTAATCACATCAAAGATCAAAGCAATTAACAGAATTAACTGACACCTGTTCCGGCTCAGTGACAGCAGAGGTGGACAGACTGGAATTTCTGGCCTCAAACAGAAAGCATTTTTGGCAAAACCATAATACCTATCATTGATCCGACTTCACTTTGAGCGTCCTGAGTTCTTCCTGAACGTCTACATATGATTTTTTTTTAAGAAAAATGAAAAAATGGCTTTGTTAGAGCGATCTAAAAAAACTGTTAAATTTCCCGTATTCAGAAATCTTCCTGCGTTTTTAATATGGGAGCCAATGAGGCTGTTGGTGGTGTTGGTGGCGCATCTGTGCATACTACGCCCAAACTATAACTCTGACAGCTTTACCAGAGGATTGTGAGTGAGAAGACTAATTTTCCTACGTTTCTATGTATAAATTATTTCTGTAGAGTGGAATTTGCGGCCTGGAGCGCAGTTTTCAAATTTATTTTTTGACAGTTTTTTCTCTCCCTCTACACTCTGAGTGATGATGTCACACACTGTGACACGAACATTCCGTGCAATACACACCCATTATAATCTCAGAATTTCTCCAAAAATGATCATGGTCATTGAACAGGGATTGATAAAAAACTATATGACCTATCGAAACGTGGATTAATACATCGATACACAAGACTTGTGTCTACTGTTTAAAGTTTAAATGGAGTCTCTAGCTGAAATTATGCCGGAGGAGTAGACGTTTAAAAATCTCCAATTATTGTTCTTTTTCGCTCTTTTTTTTTCAGCCGTCCCGAGTGCGATTGCCCCGAGGCCCTAATGAGAAAACACTGCTGCTCTGGCAGTGATAACTGTGTCTCTATTACTTTTAGCCCACACAAACACTCTCTACAGCTGTTAAAGCTGACTTACACCCAATCCAGCTGTGATCAGCTGCTGCTGTCAACACAAATATGTGTCACTTTACAAGGAGTTTTGTCTGTTGCATCTAGCTGGTTTTGTTCTGAAGTGTGCTTCGTTGCACATCTAACTACACCTAAAAGTGATGTCACAGTGCACTTTGAACACCTCAGGGTGCACATGCGTGTCAATGAAGCTGGAAAAGTTGAAAAGTTACGGGAGATATATCTGCATATATGGAAAAAAAGGTGTAAAAAGCCTTTTTGGTTCCACGGGGAGCTGCACAAAATCTGATAAATCGTCTGTGAAAGTGAAGACTGAAAATCCAAAAATTTGAAGTGAGATTACCAACTGCTGGCATGGGAAATGCATTGTGGGTAATGTTGGTGCCAGTTTCTGACGTGGTGACACTGATAGTTTTAGATCCTCTAGTTTTAACTGTCTGGCAGTGTTAAAGGAGTGTAATGCTAAATCAGGAAATGCTCTTCTAAAGCTACAGTTGAGAACTTTTATAAAAATAACCCCACAGTAATACATGAGACAGATAATCTGTGAAACAAATCAAGTTCCTCTGCCTTTTCCTAGAGCTCCTAATGGCATCGGCAAGATTCCGGCATAAAAAGGACCAATCAGAGCCGAGGAGTCTCTAACGCAGCTGTCAATCATGTCAAAAACTGATGGTTTTATACTATCAGGAGCACGAGGAGAAGGAAAAGGGACATTATTTTATTTCACAGATTATCAGTATTTTTGTACTACACTGTAAAAAATGTTTGTATAAATAACAGTAAAACTCTGTCTAATATCACCGTATTAGACACTTTTAATTACCGTAAATCAAAGAATAGCACAAAACTTTTACTTTTTTCTGTCATAAACTGTAGGAAACACACAGTTTTGCTGTAAAAATATAACATTTTCATGCAAAATATATGGAGAAATACCATGATGTGTGAATGAATGACACAATTACCCTAAAAAATAAAGGGACTACTCAGTCTAAAAGACGTTTTTGCTACTCACTGTATTTTTTACAGTGAAGTTCTGGCAACTGAAGCTGCCGGTATTTTACCGTAAATTAAACAGATTCTTTTTTACAGTGTACTGTAAGGCTATAGCGAATCTGAGCAAGCAAGACAAAAACATTATTTTCTATAAAAGATAGAAAAGGTCTTAGTGTAGCTTTAAACTTGTCTGGTGGACTTTGTCGAAGACAAACAAATACTGTGTTTGCTTTAAGTGTTTTTTGTACACTTTAGAAAATGAGAAATCAATCCAATGGAAGAGATTTTTGCATTGAGTAGCAGTAAAGTTTAAAGCCCTTTTCCACTTGTTTAAACTTAATTGACTCCAACTAAAGTTTTGTTTTTGTTCTTAAACAAACAACTTCATCCTCTAATATCATAATACCCTCTTTTTCTGTTTATCCCAAAATATTTTGGTCTGCTGTTCCTGCGTTCCAGATTATCTGCATGAATAAAAGGTGAATGCTGTTGTAAATTTTACCAATTAATGATGACACCATTTCCCTGTACTTTTCTTCCTGCTGGTGTGTCTCTCTCTCTCTTCCATAGTTTCTCCCTGGAGGAAAGGAGGCTAGAGAGACCCATGAAGCTAATTATCAAGGGTCATACAACATCTCACCCTCTCTCCTTGTTACTCTGTCCTTACAGCCTCACACACAAAAACATGTACTGCATAAACACAGAAATACCAACATAGACTTTTTCGCTTCATCGCCTGAGGACTGGATCCTGTGTGTGTGTGTGTGTGTGTGTGTGTGTGTGTGTGTGTGTGTGTATGTGTGTGTGGAACCAGGTCTCACAGGAATCCGTGGAATAGCCACGGAATCACTCAAATACCCGTGAAACTGACACGGATTTTGCTACAATGCAAGTTAATGATCCCGTGGCTATTCCAACATACAAAGTGATTATGTACATTCACTGAGTGAATATTTAGAAAATAAAACATATATTTCTCGCTAGAAATGTTATAAAAATCCATTTTTATGCAGAAACTAAGTCAAAATATTAATTTTTTCACTAAAAATGAGAGAACTGTCCGCCATGTTTTTTGTTCTGACCGCCGGGAAAAATCCAGTTGAAAGAGTGTGAAAATGAGAAAAGAGGATTTTGAAACAAAAAACTCCAGCTGGTCCTTTGATAACGTCACCATGATGGAGTTTGATTTAGAGCATTACTGAAGTCGGACTCATTTTAGGAATAATGTACCAGCTCAGCTCAAGCACATAGGTGTTCCATGGTCACACAGTGATTTTAATGAACGATAAATTAAACGTAATGCTTACACAAACTGACAGAGATTCTCGACACTTAGCAAGAAGAAGAATTTCTGTGAAATAGCCACGAATTCGCTTAACTCAAAATCCGTGGAATAGCCACGGAATCACTCAAATTTCCGTGAAACTGACACGGATTTCGCTACAATGCAAGTTAATGCCAGTCATATCCCGTGGCTATTCCAACATACAAAGTGATTATGTACATTCACTGAGTGAATATTTAGAAAATAAAACATATATTTCTCGCTAGAAATGTAATCAAAATCCATTTTTATGCAGAAACGAAGTCTTTTTTGGGTCATTTTGTGTCTTTTTCGGTCAATTTGTGTATTTTTGTGGTCAATTTGAGTCCTTTTTTCCCTAATTTTATGTATTTTTTGGGTCATTTTGTGTCTTTTTTTGATCTGAACTGTGCACGTGAAATTCTGTTGAGTGAGCGGGGGTCACAGACAACATGCATGTTAAATTGGGGGTCGCGACTCAAAAAGGTTGAGAGCCACTGCTTTAGATGACAAAAGTACAAACAGGCATGTATAGTCTGTTCCAGATAGGAGGCAGGTTAAGCTAAAACATTATGACAGTGTGCAACCCTCAGGATGTTTCCTGCTGCCTTTTCTTTTTGACATAAAGAGACAAACAACCACTCATGCCCACATTCACACCTACAGGCAATTTAGAGTCACCCGTTAACGTTACCTGCATCTCTTTGGACTTCATTGTTTGGACTGTGGCAGGAAGCCAGTTAACCCCAGAGTACTTGTAATGACCCGTGATGGCTCCCTGTTAAGTCAAAATATTAATTTCTTCACTAAAAATGAGAGAACTGTCCGCCATGTTTTTTGTTCTGACCGCCGGGACCTTGAAAGTCACGTGACTTGGAACAAACCAATAGGAACAAATATCCATGGAATAGCCACGGATTTCTGTCAGACCATGTTGGTGTGTGTGTGTGTGTGTGTGTAACACATAGATTTTGCAAAACCTTGAATACAAGATTGCAAAAGAAGTAGTGATGGAGGAAATATGGCCTTGTAGGAAACATAACGTTTTAAACTGATGAAGGACAAGAGTTTGAGGAGTGAAAAAAGGACGTAATTATTGGTGAAACAGGGTAGAAAAGAAAAAGCAGGAGACGAATAAAAAGAAATGGGAATAGTAGGAAAACGTGAAAGAAACATAAGAAAGCAACAGGTCAACATGGAAGACTTGAGAGAGGAAAATGGTGGCTGAAGGGGAGGTGGGATGTAAAAGGATTATGGAAATGATGTGAGACATAACCAGGGATATATTCAATGGATAGGTGGAGGACAGTGATTTGGAGAGAGAGTGAGAGAGCAGGAGGGAGAGACGGAGGGGGGGATGGATTAAAAAGAAACTGAGGATGGTGGTGGAGGAGAGAAATGTGCGATTTGGCAGCAGGAAGAAGATCCAAGCCAGCTTCACCCACTGAGTCCTCTCTCCTTCTCACTCTCACTGTCAACTTCTCACCTCCTAATATAAACCGATTGTGGAAGCATGGCATTGTAACTTATGCAAACCAGTAGCACCTGCACACAATAAATGGTAATTTTATGAAGCTGCTCATACCCTGTTTTTTATTTGCACTGTGTTAAAGTCGTAATTAGAGACAAGACCAGTTTTGGCTTGGATCAGATATGTAATGCCAGTATAGGTGTCTGTAAGACTTTAAAAAGATTTCATTTAAACTAATGTCCTGAGAATAAAGACGAAGCAGATTTAATCCTGCCCACGCCGGTGTGGAAAACAATTATTGACTTTGTATTGTGCGAAGTGGCCTTCTTGTCAATTCCAGCTTCTAGCAAACAACAAAAACAATCCTAAAAGTTGCTGTTTATTGTTTATTGTTTCATTTGGATCCCCACTATCTGCTGCACAACTGCAGCTATTCGTCTTGGGGTTCGACATACACTACCGGTCAAAAGTTTTAGAACACACCAACTTTTCCAGAATTTAATTGAAAATTATGCAGTTTAATGTCTCAGTGTACTCTGAAATTAATGCACATTTGCAACATTTAAAATTCTTTATTGAGCATGATAGTGTTTTGAAAGTAAAAAAAAGATTCAAAATCACATTTTATGTTGGACTAAAGGACTAAAAAAAGACACAAAATGACCAAAAAAAGACACAAAATGACACAAAAAGACACCAAAATGACTAAAAAAGACACAAAAAGACACAAAATGACAAAAAAAGACACAAAATGACCAAAAAAAACACAAAAAGACACTAAAAGACACAATATGACTAAAAAAGACACAAAATGACCAAAAAAGACACAAAATGACACAAAAAGACACCAAAAGACACAAAATGACTAAAAAAGACACAAAATGGCCAAAAAAAGACACAAAATGACCAAAAAAAGACACAAAATGACTTACAAAGAATTCAAAAATGGACAAAATAGCCCAAGACTCCATAGAGTTAAGTTGTTAACCCATTTCTTGTTCCCTGAAAAAGGCCTACTTGTATAATTCTGAAATGTACATTATTTTTCAGTTTTGGTTAAGCTTACCTTTTTTTATTTACCTCTGGCAGTTCACCACTTACCTTTGTACCCTTTCAAGCTGTTCATTTGACTTGAACTGCTTGAATTTCAATAAAAAACTGGAAAAATTGGGGTGTTCTAAAACTTTTGACCGGTAGTGTATGTACATACAACTTAAATAATTAACAATGGGAATAGTGAAGAGAAAAGAAACAAAAGAAAAGAAAAAAGAAAACACCCAAAAATAAAACCAAGAATATAAAAGATAACAATTCTTCAAAAACATGGTATTTATTGATAAGTCACATTGTGAAGAGAAGTGTCCTCTTCTGTCCCATGAGTTGTCATATCTTTACTTCTCAACCAGGGAGAGAAATATACCAGCCATCTGATCTCTCAACATGCTTGTACTGCAGCACTCACTGATGCTTGTGTGTGTGTGTGTGTGTGTGTGTGTGTGTGTGCCTGTGTGTGTGTGTGTGTGTGTGTGTGTGTGTGTGTGTGTCAGCTTTTCCATCACTGGCTCTTGACAGTGGGGTGTCGAACTCACTGACAGCTGACCCACACTGCCTGCATGACTAATGAATGCATGCATCCACACACACACACACGCATACACACACACACACACACACACACTTTCTGAAATGTTTCCAGTATGCATAAATGCACGTTTCCCTCCTTCCCTCCTATACTCCCTTTCTCTGTCTTTACACTTTGTGCATCTTCTTTCTGTGTGAGAGGATAAGGGTGTGTGTGTGTGTGTGTGTGTGGTGTGTGTGTGTGTGTGTGTGTGTGTGTGTGTGTGTGTTTGGACAGCTGTGCACTACCGATCTTACGTCCTTCCCTGTGGACAGTTCACACTGTGCAGGTGTGCACCAGCTCTCCTCTATATGTCCTACACACACACACACACACACATGCACAGCTGATGGGAAAAGAGGTGACAGCTGAGAAGAAGAGAAATCCAGTTGAAAGAGTGTGAAAATGAGAAAAGAGGATTTGGAAACAAAAAACTCCAGCTGGTCCTTTGATACCGTCACCATGATGGAGTTTGATTTAGAGCATTACTGAAGTCGGACTCATTTTAGGAATAATGTACCAGCTCAGCTCAAGCACATAGGTGTTCCATGGTCACACAATGATTTTAATAATGATAAATTAAACGTAATGCTTACACAAACTGTTTAAGACAGAGATTCTCGACACTTAACAAGAAGAATTTAGCAGTAGTTTAGCTTTTCAATTCCTACTAAAATCATAGTGGTTGGTTTCCTTTCACACCAAAATGGACGTAGTCACCGTGACGTCACCATTGGTTTGTGGCCCGTTGGAAGCATCGAGTTCAGCGTTACACTCGTCGCCATCTTGTTTCTGATACAGGAAGCAGACCATATCTGGACTGTGGAGGAGGAGAGGGATCTGATCACTGACTACAGCCTCTCTACACCTCAACCTGACTGAGAGAAGCTGCTGCTAATTCATGTTAGCATTAACTGGAGCATTAACTGGGATGTTAGCTTTGGCTAGCAAAAAACAAAAACAAAATGCACCTTACTTACTTCAGAAAAATGAACAGCGACTCCTTGGAGTGTCTGTTAGTCCAACCAAACACTGAACAAGACATTTTTACTGAACAAAACTACAAATAAGCTGTCATTAAGTGAAAATACAGTGAAAGGGTCAAAGTTAGACTGAACCGGGACTAAGCCGGGAAACGCCCTGAAACGTGTGTTTTTTTAGAATTTAATTTATTAATTTCTGTAGGACGTCATAGTTAGGTTCCAGGAAGTCTATCAAAACAAGAAAAATTAGAAAATAGCAATTTCAGAATTTCATCAACATCATAGTGCAAAGTTACTTCAGAATTTCATCTGTCTTATTATGTTCAATGCTTCCCTCAATACTAATAATTGGTTATACAGACCCACCCCTACCAACCTGCCTCCCCCCCAACCTACCCTTCCATAACTCCCACCTATCCCACACCACAGCCATTAACCCACCCACCCGCACCGGAAAGAGCTGAAAACACCTAGTGCACAAGACTACTCTATCTCAAGACTGGTCCACATTCAATAGAAAAGAAAAGAAAGACAGAAAGAAAGAAAGAGTGTGAAGGAAATTTGGTGTTTCCTGTATGGTGGGAGGTAGGCGGCAACCTACTTGATATTCAAGACACAAGGCATTGCGGGAACTGACACTGTGAACTTAACAATTCTAACACCATGAGAGAGGGGAACGTGTTGACCAGTGGGCTCTGTCCTGATGTGATGTATAGGGCAGGAAGACAGGGCCGCATTAAGTCTTGCTGAAGAATCAATGTTGGGAAATACAACAGATATAAGTCGAGCGGTGTACGGGACTTTGTTGTACTGTAAAAGAGCCATTCGGTATTGTGCGGTGTAAGGAACACGAATGTGCTAATAAAACTTGCGGAACAGAGTATTGAGTGCTTTATGTTTGGCCAGCTCACCCATTAACTTAGTGCAGTTGTCAGAATTGCCATGACAAAAGAAAGAAAGGAAGAAAGAAAGACGTCCTCTCACATTACTCCATAACTCCACCTATCCCACACCACAGCCATTAACCCACCCACCCACACCGGATAGAGCTGAAAACACCTAGTGCACAAGACTACTCCATCTCAAGGCTGGTCCACATTCAAAAGAAAAAGAAAAGAAAAGAAAAGAAAGAAAGAAAGAAAGAAAGAAAGAAAGAAAGAGAGAAAGAAAGAAAGAAAGAAAGTGTGAAGGAAATTTGATGTTTCCTGCATGGTGGGAGGTAGGCGGCGACCTACTTGATATTCAAGACACAAGGCATTGTGGGAACTGACTCTGTGAACTTAACAATGATAACACCATGAGAGAGGGGAACATGTCCTGATGTGAAGATAGGGCTGCATTGAGTCTTGCTGAAGAATCAATGTTGGGAAAAACAACAGATATAAGTCGAGCGGTGTATGGGACTTTGTTGTACTGTAAAAGAGCCATTCGGGATTGTGCGGTGTAAGGAACACGAATGTGCTAATAAAACTTGCGGAACAGAGTATTGAGTGCTTTGTGTTTGGCCAGCTCACCCATTAACTTAGTGCAGTTGTCAGAATTGCCACGACAAAAGAAAGAAAGACGTCCTCTCACGTTGATCTTTCGATACACAGGTAGTACTTCATCAAAGCCTTCCAGTTCCAGTTGACGGTGCTTCCTTATTCTTCCAGTTTTGCAATATTAGTTTTTTAAGAATAAGAGAGGAAAAAAGTGTCAGCCAGCTAGTCGGATATCTTATCCCCTCTATATTTTGAAAAATAAATTTTTCCTTGGAGAGAATATCATTTTCCTGTTAGTATATTTACATAACAACTCTCTGTGTTTTCCCAAATCTTCTTAATACTTCTGCAGTACCAAAATGCGATCATGAGGGAGTCACCATATAGGTTGCACTTTAAACATTTATCTGACAATGTGTTATCAAACTTGGTTATTTTCTCTCTAGTATAGTAGTACCTTGTCATTACCTTAGACAGTGTTGGGCCCATTTCCCATTAACCCTTTATCGGACGAAGAACTATATTTGGTAACTTTAGTGGATATCAGAACTGGGTCCTCATGTCTCTCTGTTTGGTCATAGAACTACATGGATTTCTTCCAGCCAATCAGCAAAGATCAGGCTACGTCACAGACAGTGACACCACGACATCTGACCAATCAGTATGATAATAATATTATAATATTAACTTTATTGACCTGCAAAAAATCTACAAGAAACAGTCGTACAAACAGAGTTATTCTTCAGTGACTTGTACGAGGAGAGGGGAGGTAATATTTCGAGAAAAAAGTTGCAGATTAAAGTAGATTAAAGTGACAAATCTACAAGAAAAAAGTTGCAGATTTAAGAGATTTAAAGTTGCAAAATCTGTGCGAAAAAAGTTGCAGATTAACGAGATAAAAATGGGAAAAAAACTGATTTTTTCTCGCAGATTCATCACTTTAAATCTCATAAATCTGCGCATTTTTTTCTCATAGATTTTTTCTTGTAGATTTGCCACTTTAATCTCATAAACTTTTTACCCCCCTTCCTTGGGTCCGTATGTTTTTTTTTAACACATTTTATAGTCCACATTCTGGCAATATTCTCTAGGGTTGAAATTTGGAATTTACAAGTATTTCAATGAGTTCCCTATTAACCCATTGAGGCCTAAAACGCCTGTAAAACCTCTGGGTGATTTTAAAATCAGCCCCTAAAACCTGAAGTTTTTCTGCAAATTTAACAGAAGTGTCAACTCTTCTACTAAATAATAGATTTTTCAGCCTCTGTAGCAGATAGAAATTAAATTCAAAAAGTATTTGAGAGCTTATACAAATACTACAAAACGACGTATCTGCTTTCCAGGCTTCAATGGGTTAAGGGTTAAAGGCTGTCTGATGGCAAGGTCAAGTAATTACCAGCAGTTAAACTGATTTTATGTTTTTACTTGGGCCTTTTACAGCTAGTTAAAATATATTTTACTCATGTCTGCTTCTGCAAACTTGCAACGTGACAGCCTCCATCTCTGGTCTGTAGCAACCATAATAACAGCCGCTGATTGAGGTCGTCCTCACGTCTCTCAGAGAGGCAGATGTTGATCACAGGATCCCTTCTGAGGTGTGACAAGTACACTGCTGGGTACAACCTCAGAGCTGCTAGCACGCCTCCTGGAGACTGTGAGCTTGTTATGGACCACAGTGTTGGGCAAATTAATTAAAATAATTAAAATATATATATATATATATATAGTGCATTTTTTTTGACGCAGACAAGCAGACAGACATTCAACACACGTCTTCCTCTCCGTAGCACACAGACACACACACACACATTCTTGTACTTCTATCTTTGTGAGGGCCCTCATTGTAATAGAGAATTCCCTTGCAAGGTTATAATAGTTTTGGATTTTTTTAGTTTTAGTTTTAATTGCGTTGTGATTTTTTCTTTTCAAATTCAGTTAGTTTTAATTAGTTTATAGAGTGAGTTTGCTAGTTTTTATTAGTTTTAGTGTTAGTTGTAGTTTTTTGTAATGGGGTATTTGTTGGGTGGGAGATTAAAAGAGGTCACAGTAAATTTTGCCTTTATTTCCTTTGTCTGATCCATCTTCATTATGTATGAAAAAAGTTGACAAAGACGAAAATAAAGGACATTTTCACTATAGTTTTAGTTAGATTTGTAACCACACAATACAGTTTCCGGTATTTATCATTATCATGTAACCTTTAACCCTCAAAACAAAAACAAAAAGTCTGAAATCTCAAAAAAGCCTTTAAAGAAGTGAGGACCGGCCGAAATGTCCTCACTTTGCAAAAATGTCCTCACTCTGTTGGTTAAAAACGTGTTCTGGTCCTCACTATGTAGGAAGAACAAGAACACACACACAGTCACACACACACACACATACACATGATGCCAGTCGTTCCTGTGAGGGCAGAGTCAAGTGTTCCGTTGATGTTTTTCTCAATTCATGAATATTAATGAATTGCTCTCTCCATCAAAACACAACCAGTACTCATTTACACAAAGACCAGAGAACACACACACACACACACACACACACACACACACACTATATAAATATATTAGACTATAACAGCACATATGCGATCTCTGATTAATATTAAAACAATGCAATATCCCCCTTGATTGACATTCTTCACCCACATCCTTCTACCGCAGTGATGAATATGTGATGTGTTATGATATGTCTTTCACTTATAGATGTTATCAATATCTGACAATAAGTCATTAAAGACGATATATAAAAATAGACTGTTCTGTTGTTCTCTTCCCCCTTATTTTAAGGCTTTATTTAGGAGTAAAGGGAGCAGGTGTGGAGGTGAAATGTATCACAAAAAAAAACATATTACAGACAAAAGAAATAAACAAAACGATAATGCCTGCTCTGACATTTTATGAGGAAAAAAGTAAAATAAAGAACTGAACAGCTCAAAGAAAAGCAGGAAGGATAGGAGGAGTAAAGAGGATAAAGGATAACAAAGAAAGCAAGACAGAACTTATTAAAAACAACAGGAGAAGGTCATTTAAATCTGACAGAAAAAGACAGAGTAGCATGAAGAAGGAAAAGGAGAAGAAAGATTAAGCATTTAGCAGGCGGGGGGAGGGGAGAGTTGTGTGGGCAGTGAAGTGGTGTGAGAGGCTGTATCTAGATTTGCAGTCAATTAAGTTGGATTTACTGGGACCATGATGTGATCCTTACTGACTGTGTGTTTTCATATTGGACCGGGGGTACAGGTAAGCCCTGATGCTCTTCCTCCCCCAACCCCGCCCCCTCCTACCTGCTTTCTGCCTCTCATATTCTCTTCTTCGTCTTCCTCACTCGCTCCCAGCTCTGATGTAGTCTAGACGGAATTGTCCAAAAAGTGAAAGTGAGGAGCATTTATTGGTACAAGTCAGGAACCGGCCTACTTTACTTATTTTCAAGGGTGCTGAATCGAAAAAAAAATGGTTCCCAAGCGAAATTTTGAGTTTTTGTGTCTTTTTTGGTCATTTTGTGTCTTTTTTGGTCAATTTGTGTATTTTTGTGGTCAATTTGAGTCCTTTTTTTCCTAATTGTATGTATTTTTTGGGTCATTTTGTGTCTTTTTTTGATCTGAACTGTGCACGTGAAATTCTGTTGAGTGAACATGCATGTTAAATTGGGGGTCGCAACTCAAAAAGGTTGAGAGCCACTGCTTTAGAGGACAAAAGTACAAACAAGCATGCATAGTTCCCAAGCGAAATTTTGAGTTTTTGACCTTCTCATTTGCATATCAATATGGCGGCCAAATTGCCCATCTTGCTCAGTTGTTGGACCATTTTCCCCAAGTTTTTTTGTAAGTAGGCAATCAAAGATGAGGAAATTAAGTTTCTAGATCTATAGTCTAGAGTCAGAGCAAGGATATAGTGGAGGCTCAGTGTCTTTTTTATGGATATATATATATATATATATATATATATATATATATGCAAAATACCAACTTTTAAGGTGAAATTAAGCATTATTTGTGTGGTTTTTTTAAGGCCGACATAAATATTCAATCAATATCACCTTTAAATGTTCCAGTTGGTATGCATACATATATATACATACATAAAAAAGACACTGAGCCTCCACTATATCCTTGCTCTGACTCTAGACTATAGATCCAGAAACTTAATTTCCTCATCTTTGATTTGCCTACTTACAAAAAAACTAAGGGGAAATGGTCCAATCACTGTGCAAGATGGGCAATTTGGTGGCAATTTGATACAAATTAGAAGGACAAAAACTCAAAATTTCGCTTGGGAACCATTTTTTTTGGACTCAGCACCCTTGAGATATGTAAGGTAGGCCGGTTCCTGACTTGTACCCATAAATGCTCCTCACTTCTTATAGGAGGCCTTTATTCTGAAATCCGTCTGGACTATTACGCTCTGGAGGCTGGAGCCACTGGTAGCAGTAAGAGCCGCGTGTAATCAAGACTAAACCTCCCTCGAGGCCAAGAGTTAGCTCACAAACAAGACGCTTTATGAAGGGAGAAGTGACACAAACTGAAAGGTTTGGCACATGCCCCTTGTCCTTGTGGTCGTGTGTCAGTACCACAATTTATTTTTTTTATTATCTTTTTATTGAGAACAAGTTATAGAAATACAGTCATATACACAGATAATACTTTTTGATTTTTTACAGAACACACATACAAATACAGTGCAGTGCATCCCAATCTAAGGAGATTAAATAAGTAAATGAGAATGAAAAAGAAGAAAAAAGATAAAAGTCACAATATAAATATATTCAACAGATGGATAGGATAGTTAAAACACAGAAGAAGAAAAAAGGAAAGTGGATGTAATTTGAAAGTAAAACTTGAGGATAAGTGAGGAGGCTGTGTTAGCCGTGCCATGCATCATCCTTCAGGATCTGGTATTTGTGGATTCATGAATTATCAGGGAGGGTTTTTAGTTTGCTTATATAAGACATCACTGGGTTCCAGGTGGAATAGAAGAGGTCTTTTGAGGAGGTGCTGGGTGGTATTATGGGGGGTTTCCAGTGCAACAAAATCCTTCTACGGGGGAGTAGAGTGGTAAATGCTATAATGTCCTTATGACTGTACCACAAATTACGGCACCGCTGCACTTCTGTCAGATAATGCACCACTTCTCCCATAAAATTGTTGCAATTACAAATGCTTTGGTATTCACATGTGTATTTCTTTTGTTTGCATTGGAACAACACAAAAAAGCAGAGGAAAAAAAAGCCAAATCTGATCATTCCACACAGAACTGGACTGGACAAAATTATGGCACCTTTTCAAAATTGTAAGAAATAATTGTTTTTCAAGCATGTGATGCTCCTTTAATTTGTATTTAAACTCACCTTTGGCAAGTTACAGGTGCTGGCAATATAGAAATCACACTTGCAGCCAGTTAAAAGGGAGAAAAGTTGATTCAACCTTTGTGTTGTGTGTCTGTGTGTGCCACACTGAGCATGGAGGATAGAAAGAAGAGCGAAGAATTGTCAGAGGATTTGAGAACCAAAATTGTGGAAAAGCATGGACAATCTCAAGGCTACAAGTCCATCTCCAAAGATTTTAAAGGCCATGGCTCTGTAGCGAACCTCCCTGGACCTGGACGGAAGAGAAAAATTGATGAAAGATTGCAACAAACGTTAGTTTGAATGGTGGATAAAGAACCTCGATCAACTTCCAAACAAATTCAAGCTGAGCTGCAGACACAGGGTACCACAGGGTCAGCTCACACTATCATGAATGAAATGAGACGATATGGTAGGAGACCAAGGAGGACCCCACTGCACTGCAAAAAAAAAAGTTGGGTGAACTCAAAATTTCAAGGCAACAAACTTCGATAACATTTTAAGTTGAATAATTAAACCAAATATTTTAAGTCTTGTTTTTGAATTTGCTCAACTCAACTGTAAGTTGTACTAACTTATAATTTTACATTGTAATAACTTTTAATCCTTACTTCTGCTAACTTCTGCAATGTGCTGAATTGGCACGATTGTAACGCCGCTATGAAATGTCAGCTAATGTTGCGACCACAATTTTGAGTTAGCATTGATACGCTAATGGCTACTCTTGTAGCTGTAACAAGCAGCGCCGTTAGCTGCTAGCATCAGTGAGCCACTAGCTTTCGCTTATGACCACCATCTAATTTCACCGCTTTCCCGCATTTCACAACAAAGAAATAAGAGTTATCAGAACTATTGTCCCTTGTTGTGAACCCCAACTTAAAGATATAAGTAACAACAACTCACCAACTTGTTTTTGAGCAGACAACTGGCTTCCTTTGTTGTGCTAACTTACATTATTGCCCTAAATGTCAATCATTTATATTTTCAAATTTTACCAACTTAAATCACCGTTTTAGGCCAAAAAACACAAGTTGGCTTTTTTGCAGTGTGCTGACACAGAGACAGAAAAAAAAGCCAGACTGGAGTTTGCCAAAATGTACCTGAGGAAGCCAAAATCCTTCTGGGAGAACGTCCTGTGGACAGAAGAGCCCAAAGTAGAGCTTTTTGGTAAAGCCCATCATTGTACTGCTTACAGAAAAATTAACCCTCTATGGTACGGTGTTGCCCTCAGGCAACATCCCCATTTTTGGCCTGTCAAATTTCTACAATGCATGTTTTTGAGTGATGGGATACTTTAAAAAAGAGGGAAGAGTATAGGGAACCAATAGCAATGCTTTAATTTGTCACATGACCTCCAGGCGGCCATATTGAAACCCTTTTTTGCAGACTTTTCCAAAGGAAACAGCTTTACCATTTTGCGCCACAAAAAAACACTCAACGTCATTTCCTGGCCCTTTTCATCTGGAAAAAATATATTCCTACTGATAGGTGAGTAAACCTTCTATTTTAATAGTTTCATACACTTAGACTGTCATTTCAATGGGTTGTTGGTTCAATGGTACAGCAAAGAAACGGGTTAAAAAAGTTCATTTTATAATGTTTTTTAAATTTAAAATATTTTGTATTGTACCCTGTTGAAGCCACTGACTATTTTACACATGTTTATTAAATAAATTATGTTAAAATTAATTTAAAAAAAAATATTTTTTACTTGTGCACCGTTATGGTACAATGTTGCCTACGGACAACAAACCCCAAAAACTTCCCCAAAATTTTTTTTTAAGAAAATTTCGTCAGAATATGTTTACTTAGTCTATTCTCAGACAAAAAAACACTCCACTTTTTTTCCCAACTGGCATCATAATGCATACCATAGAGGGTTAAATGAGGCCTTCAAAGAAAAGAACATGGTCTCTACGGTCAAACATGGTGGAGGTTCACAGATGTTTTGGGGTTGCTTTGCTGCTTCTGGCACTGGATGCCTTGACTGTGTGCATGGCATCATGAAATCTGAAGACTACCAAAGAATTTTGGGGCGCAATGTAGGGCCCAGGGTCAGAAAACTGGGTCTCCGTCAGAGGTCAGAGGTCAGGGGTCTTCCAGCAGGACAATGACCCAAAGCACACTTCAAAAAGGTATCTGTTTGTATGTAATGCTATGGTGTTTGTATGTTGTGTATGGACTCTTTATTGTACTGTACAAGTGTTGCGTCATGTCTTGTGATACATGTTTGTCAGTGTCTATGATTGTATAGTTGTTGTTGTTTTTGTTTGTTAATGATTTCGGAGAAGGGACAATTTGACTTAATGTTTGGACTGCAGGAAGAATAGCTATGCTAATGTGCTAATGCTAATGGAGATCCAATAAATAAATAAATAAATGGGTGATGTCACAGAGACTATGTCCATAAATTATATAATCTGTGCTGACTACAGACACATTGTTTATACCTAAATATGCATTTTAAAAGTGTAGATAGGTGGCCCAATCATCTTTCAGTATAATATACACATTTCCTCATAATTCTGCATTAATGTCATGTTGGCAAATTTTATAATACTTACACAAACAATAAATAGCTGTGATATTTGCCTTAATGTACGAATTGCTTTACAGCAATCATTCATTTCAGTTTTCAGAGTTCATTGTTTCAAACCATTCATTAAGATCATTATTTTTAATAAAGTGATGGATATGTTTATGATGGCATCGTTTTCACATTTGCTTTTACTTATTCAGAACAAATAAATGGTATTTTAAAGATTGTGGATGTGATTAATTTCACACATCCTTCCTGGTGATTGTCGTTGGTGTTAAGTTGACAGATAAAAATAACTGAATGAGAGTGAGTCATCTGAAAACCAGTTCATCACAAGTTCTCTATTTATTTCACAGAATATCTAACTTTGTTACATCCTCTGATCCATGCTGAGTAAATAAAAAAACACACAACAGCCAGTCGGCATACTGTAGATCAGCTGTTCTCAACCTTGGGGTCGGGACCCCAGTTGGGGTCGCGAGATGATTTCTGGGGGTCGCCAAATCATTTTGGAAGTCAGCTCTGTCTCCACTGTGTTAAAGTGTTCATGTGGTTTAGTCTTTTTGGTCATTTTGTGTCTTTTTTGGTAATTTTGTGTCTTTTTTTGGTAATTTTGTGTCTTTTTTTGTCAATTTTGTGTCTTTTTTGGTCATTTGGTGTCTGTTTTGGTAATTTTGTGTCTTTTTTTGGTCATTTTGTGTCTTTTTTGATCAGTTTGTGTCTTTTTTGGTCTTTTGTTGTCTGTTTTGGTAATTTTGTGTCTTTTTTTGGTCATTTTTTGTCTTTTTTTAATCTTTTTTGTGGTCAATTTGTGTCTTTTTTGGTCATTTTTTGTCTTTTTCGTAATTTTTTGTCTTTTTTTGGTCATTTTTTGTCTTTTTCGTAAGTTTTTGTCTTTTTTTTTCATTTTGTGTCTTTTTTGATCACTTTGTATCTTTCTTTAGTCATTTTGTGTCTTTTTTTGATCATTTTGTGTCTTTTTTGATCACTTTGTATCTTTTTTTTGGTCATTTTGTTTCTTTTTTTGGTCATTTTGTGTCTTTTTTTAGTCATTTTGTGTCTTTTTTGGTCATTTTGTGTCTTTTGGTCATTTTGTGTCTTTTTTGGGGGGGAATTTTGTTTATTTTTTTGGTAATTTTGTGTCTTTTTTTGTCAATTTTGTGTCTTTTTTGGTCATTTGGTGTCTGTTTTGGTAATTTTGTGTCTTTTTTGGGTAATTTTGTGTCTTTTTCGTAATTTTTTGTCTTTTTTTGTCATTTTGTGTCTTTTTTTTGGTCATTTTGTGTCTTTTGGTCATTTGTGTCTTTTTTTGGTCATTTTGTGTCTTTTTTGTCAATTCGTGTCTTTTTGTGGTCATTTTGTTTCTTTTTTGGGTGATCTGAACTGTGCGTGTGAGATTGTGTTCAGTGAGTGGGGGTCGCGGACAACATACATGTTAAATTGGGGGTCGCGACTCAAAAAGGTTGAGAACTCCTGCTGTAGATTACACCAGAATTACCCAACACGCAAAGAAAAAAGTGTCACTGACGGGAACTCATGCGTCAACAGGAGGGGAAAAATGAAGAGAAGACACTGTAAGAGACAGAAAGAAGTGAGGTAAAAATGAGTGAAACGCCTTGTGACATATAGACAACAGGATACTAACGAGGAAAAGGTGACAGAGAAAAGAAGACACATAACAACAAGGAAAAAGAAATGAAAAAAAGTTAAAAGTGAGAAGTAAAAAAAGAGGAGAAAGGGGGATAAATTTGAGTGTGGGCCATTAGCTGTTGTCCTCTAGATGCTATGTTAGCAGTTTACACACACACACACACACACACACACACACACACAGTGCTAACAGTTTACACAGCACTTTATTTCTCCCATAAACAAAGAGTAAAGCCCAGCTTGTCCGCAGGGCAGCCATATATTATAAACAGAAAACCCTAGAAGGCTGAAAAGAGTGTGTGTGTGTTTGTGTGTGTGTGTGTGTGTGTGTGTGTGTGTGTGTGATCAGGTACATCCAGAAACTCTCTACCTGTCTTACTTTGCATCCAGTTATTGCTTGTTGATGGCAGTGACATCCATGTACGGTATTATGTAAATGTGAACAGCATGATTTACCTAAACAGCCGGTAGGTTTTTGTGTCGAGACAATTGAAGCAGTGTGATAATTTGAATATGGAATTGGGAGAGAGTGTATCTGCCAGCACATTCTGCCTTTCCTCTTGCATTTGCTTACAACAAATGAGTGCCTGTGTGTGTATGTCATAGTAAAAAAAAAAAAAAAAAAAGGGATGCTTAGATGCAAATTTTGTGGTGGCTGAATCAGCTTTATCTTAGAAGCCTTTTGCTCCACAACAACGACTGAAAATAGTACTGGTTTATTTTTCCTCATAGTTCCAGACGACACTTCTTCTTCCTGAATTCAATGAGGTGTTATTAGGACTCTGGGTGATGAAAGTATCATTTAAACCAGGGGTGTCAAACTCAAATACACAGTGGGCCAAAATGTAAAACTTGGACAAAGTCGCGGGCCAACATTGATATTTATTGAAAAAATTGACCTAAACAAGTTCAAACGAGATGGAACAAGCAAAGCTTGATATAACTTAATATTGCAAACATGCAAAATCGAATATCAAATAAAACAAACAAACACATCAACAGCATTCATTTCTTAAATAAAATTTAAATAAAAATCGTATGTCCCTTTATTTTATATGCGGCCTTCTTTAAATTCAAATTTAACAGTAATCTTTTTCCACAGGCTAAAAATAAATGTGAGAATAAAATAACAATAATAAACCAAATGACTAATAATAATATCCTTCAATGAATGTGCAACCATTCAAGCCTTGGACTAGCAAGAAAAAGTGCATAAAGACCACTTTAATTGTTGCTCAGTTTGCTCCACACTGATCTACTGTGTTCAAGCCAAAAACACCAGCAGAGCATTCTGGGATTTGTAGTATTATTTGCGCTGTATAATACCGGCGGGCCAGCTCTGGTTGTCATTTGGTATTTCCTCGCTGGCCAAATATAATTATACTGCGGGCCAAATTTGGCCCGCGGGCCAGAGTTTGACACTTCTGGGATGAAATGTATTTATTTAGCTCCAACTAAATAGCTGCTGGTTAGTGAACATGCAGGAACAGATGGTTAATATGTTTACTGACAGTAAAACTAATTAAAAAAAATTAAATAAAATTAGCAACCTCACTCTAAAAACTGATTCAAACTAACTGAATTTGAACACAAAAATTCACAACAAAATTAAAAGTAAAACTAATGAAAAATCCAAAACTATTATTACCTTGACAGTGACTTGAGTCAACTCCAGTCCCAGTCAGAATGGAAAGCATTTGAATGCAACAGACACACACAAACACCCAACCTGGTCTCACAGGAATCCGTGAAATAGCCACGGATTTGCTTAACTCAAAATCCGTGGAATAGCCACGGAATCACTCAAATTTCCGTGAAACTGACACGGATTTCTCTACAATGCAAGTTAATGACAGTCATATCCCGTGGCTATTCCAACATACAAAGTGATTATGTACATTCACTGAGTGAAGATTTAGAAAATAAAACATATATTTCTCGCTAGAAATGTGATCAAAATCCATTTTTATGCAGAAACTAAGTCAAAATATTGATTTTTTTCACTAAAAATGAGAGAACTGTCCGCCATGTTTTTTGTTCTGACCGCTGGGACCTTGAAAGTCACGTGACTTGGAACAAACCAATAGGAACAAATATCCATGGAATAGCCACGGGATATGACTGTCATTAACTTGCATTGTAGCCAAATCCGTGTCAGTTTCACGGAAATTTGAGTGATTCCGTGGCTATTCCACGGATTTTGAGTTAAGCGAATCCGTGGCTATTTCACGGATTCCTGTGAGACCAGGTTCCCAACACCACACCTAGAAAACAGGAGAATGTAGAGAACAAAACATGCAGAGTAAAACACACAATGCCAGTCCAAAGAAGTGTCAGAACTTTTGATCTCTTTTGATTATCTTTTTAAACCAGCCTCCACTGACAGAGGCATAAACAGATGGGTAGGAGTGTGAGAAGTAGTGATGGTTAATAAAGAAATAAACTGAGCTGAGGGAACTCAACATACGTGTCTGTGGTAGAAGGAACGACATACAATTATCACTTTCAACTGCACACATAGAGAGAAACACAGGGAAGAACAACAGACCCTGAGAGGGAAAGCATTCGCTGCGAGAGCTAGCTGTGTGAAGAGTGTGTACTAATTGTTTTGCTAAGCGTGGTAATTGCAGCTCTCATTGGCTTCTCCAAATGTCAGCACTTCCTGCTGACACACACACACACACACACACACACACACAAAGCATGAACAAACAGACACAGAGAGAAAGATGACAGAGCAGTCTGGTGTAACCTGAAGTTTTTTTAAAAAAAAAAGCCAATTATTTATTCTCTTTGCTTTATTTGAGTCCCCATTAGCTTCCACAAAGTGTTTAGTGGCGTCCCCAATAAAAAAATAAGCAGCAATTTAAAAATCACTGTCTAAATGAAAGGAAGGAAATGCCAACAGCAGCATGAGAGTTTCTTCTGAATGGAGCTTCAACCTTTCCATCCACCTTATGCTGACACTTTAACCTGTGATTACTGTGAGCAGCATGAATGGTAATTATTAGGGCCTCGGGGCAATCGCACCGAGCACTGGTCCCTACAGCAATAGCTGTAGGGACCAGTGCTCGGGGCTTACTTTTCGCTACAGAAAGAAATTTTTTCGCGACGTAAGTCGCGAAAAACTGCTCAAAATTATTGCATTGAAATGAATGGGACGGCCGAAAAAAAATGAGCGAAAAAGAACAATAATTGGAGATTTTTAAATGTCTACTTCTCCGGCATAATTTCACCTAGAGACTCCATTTAAACTTTAAACAGTAGACACAAGTCTTGTGTATCGGTGTATTAATCCACGTTTCGATAGGTCATATAGTTTTTTATCAATCCCTGTTCAATGACCATGATCATTTTTGGAGAAATTCTGAGATTATAATGGGTGTGTATTGCACGGAATGTTCGTGTCACAGTGTGTGATGTCATCACCAGAGTGTAGAGGGAGAGGTAAAACTGTCAAAAAATAAATTTGAAAACTGCGCTCCAGGCCGCAAATTCCACTCTACAGAAATAATTTATACATAGAAACGTAGGAAAATTAGTCTTCTCCCTCACAATCCTCTGGTAAAGCTGTCAGAGTTATAGTTTGGGCGTACGACGCAAAGATGCACCACCAACACCACCAACAGCCTCATTGGCTCCCATATTAAAAACGCAGGAAGATTTCGGAAAAAGTGAGATTTAACTGTTTTTTTAGATCGCTCTAACAAAGCTATTTTTTCATTTTTCTTAAAAAAACATATGTAAACGTTCAGGAAGAACTCAGGATGCTCAAAGTGAAGTCGGATCAATGATAGGTATTATGGTTTTGCCAAAACTGCTTTCTGTTCGTGGCCAGAAATTCCAGTCCACCTCTGGCTGCTGTCACTCTTTCATTAACAGGTGTCAGTTAATTCTGTTGATTGCTTTGATCTTTGATGTGATTACAGTTACAGATACACACACACACACGCGAAACACGCACACTCCTCACACATGCATACACATGCTTCAAACACACACGCGCGTGCGAGCACACACACACAGGTAACTTTATGTTATTTTAATTATACCATATAATATATATATATTATAACCATATCACAGGCTGGAAAAATGATACAAGAACAAGATGATAACTTCTTCTACGCTTCATTATAAGATCAAAAACAACCAAAAATAGATGCAAAAATGACCAAAGATGACACAAAATTATCAAAATAGACACAAATTGACCAAAAATACATGTAAAAATCACCAAACAACCAAAAAATAGATGCAAAAAAGACCAAAATAGATGCAAAAATGAACAATAAATGACACAAATTTGAATAGCCTGGGGGGGGGGGGATTTAATTGTGTCATTATCAGACCGCCATTACATTTTTCATCTTGCGCACCCCCTAGCAGCAGCTCACGCACCCCCAGGGGTCCACGCACCACACTTTGGGAATCCCTGCCCTAGAGAATATACTGTATGTGCTGTATAAATAGTCAGAGAGGAGAAACTGCTCATGACTCTTAAAAACATTACTACCTGAACATCACATATACTATTCAAATTATAAACAACAGGCCAATCGATACTGGAGGACATGATGAACTCCCTCCCTCTGCTCTATAAAGGACGCAGGTTCCTGATGTAATCGGATATATAAACATTTCAGCAGCAACTCCACCTTGGACCAGACGCTGAATGCCAACGCTGACCATGGTTATCGCTACGTGTGGCCTTTTTCACATTAAATGACAGTGCAGATAGTGAAAAAGACATTGCTGAGTGTGTGTGTAAAGATAAATGGGTAAAGTCATCCAGGATTCTGCTGTAATCTGACACATAACCCGCAGGACTGATAGTGAGACGTGTCAGCGAGGTATGGAGTATAAATGGAAGGACAAGAAATTTAAATAATTACATTTACTGCTGAGTGCAGCTTTAGTGAGATCTCACAGCAGAGATACCACAATGTTGTTTTCAAACTTGCTCAAGTTTATGTAAGATTTCAATGCACCATGTTGATGCAACATAGTTAATCAGGTCATGAGTGATTCCACTTGCCATCTCTAAACCAGTAGTTCTCAACCTTTTTGAGTCGCGACCCCCAATTTAACATGTATGTTGTCCACGACCCCCTCTCACTGAACACAATCTCACACGCACAGTTCAGATCACCCAAAAAAGAAACAAAATGACCAAAAAAGACTCAAAATGACCAGAAAAGACACAAAATGACCAAGAAAGACTCAAAATGACCAGAAAAGGCACAAAATGACCAAGAAGACACTAAATGACCAAAAAAGACACAAAATGACACAAAAAATAAAAAAAATTACCAAAAAAGACACAAAATGACCAAAAAAGACACAAAATGACCAGAAAAGACACAAAATGACCAAGACGACACTAAATAACCAAAAAAGACTCAAAATGACAAAAAAAGACACAAAATGACACAAAAAAGAAAAAAAATTACCAAAAAAGACACAAAATGACCAGAAAAGACACAAAATGACCAAAAAAAGGAAACAAAATTACCAAAAAAGACACAAATTGACCAGAAAATGATCAAAAAAAGACACAAAATGACCACAAAAAAAGGACCAAAAAGACTAAAACACATTAACACTTTAACACTTTAACACAGTGGAGACAGAGCTGACTTCCAAAATGATTTGGCGACCCCCAGAAATCATCTCGCGACCCCAATCGGGGTCCCGACCCCAAGGTTGAGAATTGCTGCTCTAAATAACCATGGGTATTGAACGCAGCACCCTGGGGGCAGATGCATTCGGACCTTGTGGGGTAATGGTAAGGTTACGGGCTATGAGCTCCGTCTTTTTTTTAATATATTAATTTAATTTCACTTTATTTTAGTAGAAACTTGACAGTGTCTTTTAATTTTATATTTTTCAGAGGGATGCACCTGTTATTGTCTGTTATCAGGTATGATTTTTGTATTTTGTGTTTATTGTCATGCAATTGAGGCATTCGGACCTTGTGCACTGCAAAAAAAGAAAAGTTGGGTGAACTCAAAATTTCAAGGCAACAAACTTCGAAAAAATTTTAAGTTGGACAATTAAACTAAATATTTTAAGTTTTGTTTTTGAGTTTGCTCAACTCTGAATTTCTCTGGCACGATTGTAACGCCGCTATGAAATGTCAGCTAATGTTGCGACCACAATTTTGAGTTAGCATTGATACGCTAATGGCTACTCTTGTAGCTGTAGCAAGCAGCGCCACTAGCGTCAGTTAGCCGCTAGCATCAGTTAGCTGCTAGCATCAGTTAGCCGCTAGCTTTCGCTAATGACCAAATTTCCCAACAAAGAAATAAGAGTTATCAGAACTATTGTCCCTTGTTGTGAACCCCAACTTAAAGATATAAGTAACAACAACTCACCAACTTGTTTTTGAGCAGACAACTGGCTTCCTTTGTTGTGCTAACTTACATTATTGCCCTAAATGTCAATAATTTATATTTCCTAGTTTTACCAACTTAAATCACTGTTTAGGCCACAAAAAATACAAGTTGGCTTTTTTGCAGTGTACATTATATTGATTATATCGATGCACTTGTTTTGAGTTTGGGCTACATATATTTGTTGGATGGAAATTCTGCCCACAATTTAATTGAGTTCATCCAATGAGGTTTTTTTTTGAGTGTACTGAACACACACTGCTGAGTGAGGTTTTGAAGAGACTATCTGGAAAGGCATTGAGGTCTCTGCAGTAATCCGATACAAACTCTGCACTGCTGATCAGAACACACTAACTTGCAGTATAGACAAAATGTTTGTGTATTGCTGAATGTGGTTTCAGCGAGTTAGTGACAAAGCACACGAGAGATAAAATTTGCTGAACGGACTTTCAAAAAGCCAAATCTGTGAAGTCACTTTGAGTTTGAAGATGACAAAGGACTCTGGTGTAATCTGATAAGCAGGCTGCTAGCTACGCTGCCAAATGCTCCCTGACATAAAGAGATGACTGGTGGTCTGCCAATAGGACATGTTAAATAAAAAAACACACACACAATCTATGCATGTTAATGCTCCACAGGGGGGGCAACCTAAAACTGTTTAAACACTGGAGGCTGTCTAAACAACACTACTATGGAAATGTTGGAAAACTCTCATGTTCCAATCTTCAATGATAACTGTTTCTATGCAATTACACTCAGTATTGGCTGGGTAAATGTAATATTTCCTGTTCCCAGTCAAGTTGAGGCTATTTATGAAGGGTCACTACAATACCCAGTATCCTTTGCCAATGGCGGCCAGTGCTGCCAGGGATGCTAGATAGCAATTTGGTGTCAGAGCAACCAGTTTGGCCGACAAATGTACAAAAATACACAGATATAAGCATGAAGATGAAGTTCAGGCCGGACACAAAGTGCCAGTTGGCATTAATCAAGGGAGCCTTTCTTTCACTTGATCTAGAGCCCTGACTTAAGGCCATAAAAACACATAAAAACCCATATTCTCATATAGAGTAGTAGATGAAGCACTTGGTCCCTTTAGAGGTCTTTGAAGTGTCAAAGATGGATGTCTGCTCTACTCTTAGTCAAGTCCTTAAAAGGCAAAGTACACACATATAATTTGCCCCAGCACCTAACAGACTCTTTGGCACCTTCTTTCAGGTATATTTTGGTGAATCAAAGTCAAAGTCAAATTTATTTTTATAGCGCTTTTACAGACGGCTGAGCTGCACCAAAATGCTTCACATAGAAGTGCAAAAAGTGCAATTAAATACGGAATTGACAAAGGTAAAAGAAACAAACAAAAAACAAAATTGAATTTAAAATAAATTAACCCTCTATGGTACGCATTATGATGCCAGATAGTTGTCTTAAAATAGACTAAATAAACATAATCTGAACAAACTATTCTGAAGTTTTTGGGGTTTGTTGTACCAAAACAGTGCACAAGTGAAAAAGAGAGTTTTTAAATTAATTTTAATATAATTTATTTAATAAACATGTGTACAAGATTCAGTAGCTTCAACAGGATACAATACATAACATTTTAAATTTAAAAACATTATAAAAGGAACTTTTTAAACCGGTTTCTTGTCTGAATGTTGCCTGTAGGAAACACTGTACCATTGAACCAACGACCCATTGAAATGAATGTCTGAACAGTCTAAGTGTATTAAACGATAAAAAATGAAAGTTTACTCACCTATATATTTTTTTCCAGATGGAAAAGATGTATATGTATATATGCAAAATACCAACTTTTAAGGTGAAATTAAGCATTATTTGTGTGGTTTTTTTTAGGCTGACATATTCAATCAATATCACTTTTAAATGTTACAGTTGGTATTTTGCATATATATATATATATATATATATATATACCCTAGACTATAGATCTAGAAACTTAATTTCCTCATCTTTGATTGCCTACTTACAAAAAAACTAAGGGGAAATGGTCCAATGACTGAGCAAGATGGGCAATTTGCCATTTGATATACAAATTAGAAGGTCAAAAACTCAAAATTTCACTTGGGAACCATTTTTTTTGGACTCAGCACCCTTGAGATATGTAAGGTAGGCCGGTTCCTGACTTGGACCCATAAATGCTCCTCACTTCTTATAGGACGCCTTTTTTCTGAAATCCGTCTAGACTATAGTGGGCAAATAGCCAATGTAGATCTCAGATCTCAATGTTTTTGGCCCAGTGTGTAGAGACCTGTACCACGGTAGCTTCTTTATGTAGCAAGGCATTCATGACCTCTAAGGAGATTATGATTGATTGGCTAACCTTTTGTTAACGGAGCTGAAAGATGGACGCAACCAAATTGAAATGAATAACCCAGTAAGTAAATCCAATCCACTGGAAACCCTACATTGACAAGGTTGACCTGCCAATCTTCTCCAGGCACAATCCCCCTTTTTCTTCTGTCCAGACTTGGCATAAGGTGAACTGTTATAAACTTGTCATCAGAGAGACTGATTTATTTATCCATGTCAGCTACTTGAGCCAGTGGATTGTTGTGCTTCTGTCCCACTGACTGAATCACACCAAAGCTATCACAGTTTGCTTTTGTATACCAATGTCATCCTACAACAAAGAAGGACTGAAGCACTAAAGCCTTGTACTTGTACTTAAGATATAAAAAAACAAATATCTGCTTTTATGTGTATATGTGTGTGCCAGGGTTGCAGCTTTAAGAAAAGAGGTTAAATTTGAAGAATATATCAAGCAACATATTCATTCTTATGGAATATATAAATATAATTATCGTCAGCCTACTCATGCCCTCTATGAGGCAGTGAAATTATAAGATAAAGAAAAAAACAAGTCTGTCCACGCTCTAAATAATGCTCCCATCAAATATTTCATTTAATTACTGTGACGTTTAAATCATAAAGCTTTACTTCAGACTTTTTCTGATTTATTGTCTGTCTTTAACATGTTCTTCTGGCCTGTGTTTGTCACTTTGCAGTAATATAATAAGCCTATTGATTTACAGCTGGAACTGGAACTTTTTAATAGTATTAAAACCTTCATTTAATCAGATAAAAACCCCATTGAGATCAGGATCTCTTTCACTAGGGGACCTGGCCAAGAGGTCAGCAGCACACATCATAAAAACATTACAGGGAGGTGACAGTAGAAGTTAAAACGTACAATTTTCAAGGTGCAAAAGTGTTTTACAATAAAAACACAAGCACTGGTCAATGGTCTCACGCTGTCTCTTCCTCAGGATAGAACGAAAGGCTCCAAGTGGGAGAAAATCAGACAGTTTCAGTTCAGTCTGTCAGGTATTCCATGTCGAGGGGCAGCAAAGCTAAAAGCTCTTTTTCCATATTCAGTCCTTACACGACGAACACACTGTAAAAAATATTCTGTTTAATTTATGGTAAAATACCGGCAGCTGTGGTTGCCAGAACTTTACCGTAAAAAATACAGTGAGTGGGTTTTCTACTGTAAATTTAAATGTAAATATCAGCTAAATCTGTCATTTAGACTGAAAAATCACTTGCCATTTTATCCCTATTGTGTCTCTTTTTGGTAATTTTGTGTCTCATTTGATAATTTTACGTATTTTTTTGGTCATTTTGTGTCTTTTTTTGATAATTTCATGTCTCTTTTGGTCGTTTTCTGTCTTTTTTTTTTGGTCATTTTGTGTCTTTTTAGATAGTTTTGTGTCTCTTTTGGTCATTTTGTGTCTTTTTTGATGGTTTTGTGTCTCTTTTGGTCGTTTTCTGTCTCTTTTTTTGGTCGTTTTGTGACTCTTTTGGTCATTTTAGGTCCTTTGTTAGGTCCTTTGGTCTGCTATTATTTTTAGGGTAGTTATGTCCTTGTGACGTTATGGTATTTCTCCATTCATTTTAAATGAAAAATCTAATATTTTTTACAGCAAAACTGTGTTTTCTAAAGTTTATGACAGAAAAAAGTAAAAGTTTTGTGCTATTCTTTGATTTACGGTAATTAAAAGTGTCTACTACGGTGATATTACATTTTTAATTTCACGCCTTATTTCTGATATAATTTGACATTGTTTTACTGTAATTTCTACAAACATTTTTTACAGTGCAGATGAAAGAGTAGTGCAGGAACGTAAAGCAGAGCAACTGTTTCTTCTTTGCAATAAGGAGCACAAATAGGGAGGAATCAGCCTGAGAGAGCCTTTAAACTACAGTCAGCCAATGTGTGTATCTGTGTGCACACAAAGAAGGCAAGTCCGATTTCAAATACAATTCACACTGGTGGGTGAGACGACTGCAGCCAGTAACAAATCTCAGTGCTGAGTGAAAGACAGTGTCCAAGGACTGGAGACATTTGGACGAAGCACTCAAATAAAGCACGTCTCCATAATCATTTATGGGGAAGAAGGTCACTGTCACTACTTTCTCTCTGACTCTGAGGGAGAAGCAGCTTCTATTTCTGAAAAAGAAACCAAACTTCACTCTAAGTTTAGTGACCAGGTTGTTGATGTGGGCTTTTTCCTATTTATCTGACGATTTTGTTTTCTCACTTATAACTTGATTAGGAAACACTAGCGTTGTAGAATCACTTAGCCCTATTGCAGTTGTTAGTTTTAAGAAGGTAAATGGACCTGCACTTATATAATATAGTCTCTTTGCAACTATTGACTACACTGTTAAAAGGGATTTGGGCTTTTAGTCAGAGGGACTGTTGTTGTCAAGTTGGGAAAACTCATTGCCCATTACAACAAAGTAAGAAGAGTTACAACAACTACAACTTTAAAAAAGCGCGGAAACTCATCAAAAACTCATAATAATCCATTCAGTTAACTACATAATGTAAGTTAGGTGAGCATTTCAACCAACACGCAAGCGCATGCAATGTGACGTCACGCGCAGTGTTCGAGTCAGGTTGGATTTGAAAATACGAGGCAACCGCCATCATTCTTCCCTCGGAGCCGAGCCGTCCAAGTGGTAAGTTCATCAAATAATTTTTAGCAAAGTTAGTTCATCTGTAGGCAATGAGCATTAATCGTCATTAAACGTCTCTCCGTCAACATAACCTGTGGTGTATATTTAGGCCCCGTTTACATGATGACGGTCTGAACAGAAGACGCAAAAGTGGCGTCTCGTCTTCACTTTTTATTCCTCGTTTAGACGAGCGTTTTCAGGAGGAAATCTGCTGCATACGGTGACGCAAAAGTGTGTGGAATGTGATTGTATGCAGCCAGGCGGCATCACTTAAAGCCATAAGAGCATCTTTGGGCATGCAGAAGTTTTCACGCCACACATTTTCATCAGCTACTCCTTCCACAAAGTTCTCCTCCATCACTAGATCTCCCAGGTCTCGTTCACAGCCGTCTGGCTCCTCCCACCAATCGCTGCATCCAGAATGTGATGGAGGTAATTCCAGATCCTTCTCTGTTCACTAATACTATCTGTACATATCCTGGACATTTGGTGGAAAGACTCCTGTAAGTTTATTAGAGCTGCCAGAGCAGCTTGAAGGTCCCACCATGGAAATAATCCCACGTTTCTTTATTTCCTGTCCTGGAGCATGTATGTGACGTAAACACATACGTGACGTGAGCAGATCAGATCAGAGTTTTGTGTCTTGTCAGTGTAGACGACACGCTACGGAGGAGAGGATTACACTTTTACACTTTGGAAGGTGGTTTCAGATTTTTGCGTCTTTAAGCCCCAAAAACGCCGTCACCGTCTAAACGAAAGGCACTTCACATAAAATATTTTATCGTTTTTACCCGCGAGCGTCCTCGTGTGAACGGGGCCTTAATGTTTAGTTCGTTTTCGGAAATACATTAACGTTAGCATGTAGCGCTAGTGAACGGCCGTTCACCGCGCCCCTCCCCCCCGGTAGCTGGCTAACGCTAGTTCACGGTATACTCAAAGCGCTTTACACTACAGACTGTGCTCATTCACACTCACATTCATACTATGCAGAGGGTGCCACCTGCCACCATTGGGAATTCATTCACACAACGATGAACGCAGCATTGGGTGCAATATGGGGTTCAGTATCTTGCTCAAGGATACTTCGACATGTAGGCTGCGATGGTCAGGGATCGAACCACCAACCCTCCGATCGTTGGGCAACCCGCTCTACCAACTGAGCCACGTGGTAATGTTGAACTCCCATTGCAGTACATGATCCCTGAGTCAATCTCGGGTGGTCATAGGAGAAAAGATTTGAGAAAAGTTGCTTCTTCCCTCTTCATGAGAAACAGACCATGGTTAGCAATCCAGCCACACTCCCAGCGGCTGGTAGGACATTGATCCAGGACATTTAGGAGTCCAACCACTCATGAAATGTGGACCACAGACACACAGGAAGCAGCCAGCAGGACAGTTTGCCTGCAGAGAGGGCAGAATTGCTTCACAGCAATCTGATTAGCAAGCTGCAACTGACCCACTGCTGATACAGGGAAGCTGAGTAAGAAACAGGCCTGACTAGTTAAACATGAAACTACAAGCTGAAACTCTGGTTCCAAGCAAGGTTATTACGAAATAACGAAAACTAGAATTGATAGAAACACATTTTCGTAAACTGAAATAAAAATAAAAATGAGAGTTTTTAAAAAACGATAACTAACTGAAACTGTATTATGTGGTTACAAAACTAACTGAAACTAACTAAAATTATAGTGAAAATGTCCTTAGTTTTCGTCTTTGACAACTTTTTTCATACATTAACCTTTTTGGTTGATATGAAATAAATTTAATCTATTTGGTTTTATGACTTAATAAACTTATTGGGGCTGAGATGGATCAGACAAAGGAAACAAAGGAAACATTTATTGTGACCTTATTGAATCTGGCACCCAACAAACACCCCATTACAAAAAAACTAAAACTAACACTAAAACTAATAAAAAACTAAACTAAAACTAAGCATTTTCCAAAAAATTAAAATCTAAAACTAGAAAACTCACTCTAAAAACTAATTAAAACTAACTGAATGAGTAGCCCCCCCCCCCTTTTTTTATTTTATTATTATTATTATTATTATTATTATTATTATTATTATTATTATTATTATTATTTTATTATTATTATTTTTACAGATTTATTTTTAGTATTATTTATTTATTCTCCTCAATTACTATTTTTTATTAATCCTCTATATATTCTCCTTTCTCTCTAAGCATTGTTGTTAATTAATTTGTTATCTTTATTCTGTCTATTTACAATCTTTTGCCAGTGGCTGTATATGTTTGTCTATGTTCGGATGTTTGGTCGAGTTGTGTCATGGGTATATGTTGTACAAAAAAAATCAAAAATCTTCTCCCTGTACAGTGATTGTTTTATACATACTTTGTCATCAATAAAAAGACCATTGAAAGAAAACTAACTGAATTTGAAAAAAAAATATTGACAACGAAACTAAAACTAAAACTAATGAAAAATTCAAAATTATTATATATAAAATCAGTGACTGTATCAGTGTTAGAGCATGTTGGATCACCTTCATGCTAAGCAGAGACTGGCTCTACTGGAAAATGAGGGCACCAGTGTTCCCAGCACCAGAACCAACCCAGCAATGCACTCTGGCAACCGTTCCCTCCCCGGAGACTGGCGCTCTGAGCTTGGGCAACCATTGCTGAGCACATCAGACATTCTTAGCAGCGCTGACATTTCAGCCACTGAAAAACATGAATAAGAAACAATGTTGCCTGAGGCCTTTTAAACTGGAGTGCCCCATCATATGCTTGCAAATTTAAGCTTGCAAATATACTAAACATCTTTCTAACCAGAAACACTTGGCCATTTTTAATCAAATCTGAGAAGTGGAGAATAATGTAGATCTTCACATATCATCTTATTTACACTGCAGAAAAGGTGTTTAGTCTAAAAACAAGATAAAAACACTAAATCTGAGGGAAATGATCTTGGTGCATGGACAGATAATTTACCTTGACAAGATTTCTTAAATTAAGATTATTAAATCTACAAATAAGCATGTTGAACACGTTAAATTCACTCTTAAAACAAGATAAATTAAAGCTGCAAGCAGCGATGAACTGGCCCGAGCAGAGTGACCTGCAAATTATTTGTTTCTTACCAAGATAAAAATATATACACTACCGGTCAAAAGTTTTAGAACACACCAACTTTTCCAGAATTTAATTGAAAATGATGCAGTTTAATGTCTCAGCGTACTCTGAAATTAATGCACATTTGCAACATTTAAAATTCTTTATTGAGCATGATAGTGTTTTGAAAGTAAAAAAAAGATTCAAAATCACATTTTATGTTGGACTAAAGGACTAAAAAAAGACACAAAATGACCAAAAAAAGACACAAAATGAGAAAAAAGACACCAAAAGACACACAATGACTAAAAAAAGACACAAAATGACCAAAAAAAGACACAAAAGGACTAAAAAAAGACACAAAATGACCAAAAGAAGACACAAAATGACAAAAAAGACACAAAAAGACACAAAATGACTAAAAAAAGACACAAAATGACTAAAAAAAGACACAAAATGACCAAAAAAAGACACAACATTACTAAAAAGACACCAAAGGACACAAAATGACTAAAAAAAGACACAAAAGGACTAAAAAAAGACACAAAATGACCAAAAAAAGACACAAAATGACAAAAAAGACACAAAAGGACTAAAAAAAGACACAAAATGACCAAAAAAAGACACAAAATGACAAAAAAGACACAAAATGACTAAAAAAGACACAAAATGACCAAAAAAAGACACAAAATGACCAAAAAAAGACACAAAATGACTTACAAAGACATGAAAAGAATTCAAAAATGGACAAAATAGCCCAAGACTCCATAGAGTTAAGTTGTTAACCCATTTCTTGTTCCCTGAAAAAGGCCTACTTGTATAATTCTGAAATGTACATTATTTTTCAGTTTTGGTTAAGCTTACCTTTTTTTATTTACCTCTGGCAGTTCACCACTTACCTTTGTACCCTTTCAAGCTGTTCATTTGACTTGAACTGCTTGAATTTCAATAAAAAACTGGAAAAATTGGGGTGTTCTAAAACTTTTGACCGGTGGTGTACACTGTAAAAAATAATCTGTTTAATTTACAGTAAAATACCGGCAGCTGTGGTTGCCAGAACTTCACCGTAAAAATTACAGTGAGTAAACTGTAAATTTAAATGTAAATATCAGCAAAAACTGTATTTTAGACTGAATAGTCCTGTTATTTTTAGGATTAATGTGTCATTCATTTCCACATCATGGTATTTCTCCATAAATTTTGCATGAAAATGTAATATTTTTACAGCATTTCTTCCAGTCGATGACAGAAAAAAGTAAAAGTTTTGTGCTATTCTTTGATTTACGGTAATTAAAAGTGTCTAGTGTCTATTTATGCCTTATTTCTGATGTATTTGACAATGTTTTACTGTTATTTCTACAAACATTTTTTACAGTGTATATATATTTAGAAGTGTTAGATAATTTATCTTGTTTTAAGAGTGAATTTATTTTAAGTGTTCAAAATGCTTGTTTCTAGATTTAACAATCTTAATTTAAGAAATCTTGTCAAGTGAAATTATCTGTCCATGCAGCAAGATCATTTCTTCTTCTTCTACGATCTTCTTCGTTTTTATCTTGTTTTTAGACTAAACACCTTTTTTGCAGCAAGGTTATTATAGTTAACGAAAACTAACGAAATAACGAAAACTAGAATTGAAAAAACATTTTCGTTAACTGAAATAAAAATAAAAACGGGAGTTTTTTAAAAAACTGTAACTAACTGAAACTGTATTGTGTGATTACAAAACTAACTGAAACTAACTGAAATTATAGTGAAAATGTCCTTAGTTTTCGTCTTTTTCAACGTTTTTCATCCATAAACCTTTTTGGTTGATATGAAATCTATTTCATCTATCTGGTTTTATGACTTAGTAAATTTATTGGGGCTGAGATAGATCAGACAAAGGAAATAAAGGAAACATTTATTGTGACCTTATTGAATCTGGCACCCAAAAAATACCCCATTACTAAAAAACTAAAACTAATAAAAACTAAGCATTTTCCAAAAAATAAAACTAATCAAAACTAGCAAACTCACTCTAAAAACTAACTAAAACTAACTGAATTTGAAAACAAAAATTAAATTAAAACTAAAACTAATGAAAAATCCAAAACTATTATAACCTTTTTTGCAGAAACCTTTTGTTTGTTTAAATGCTACCTTACAGCCAATCAGCCACCCACCTTGTGAACTAAAGACCTCGCTGGCCAGTCTACAGAACAGAGCCAGTCTCAATGTGCCCCTGCTTTTCCCTCCAGGCTTTCCTCAGGTCCCCATACATCTGTCCACTCCCATTTATCCACCTGTCCATCTGTCTGTTTGTCCCTGTCTGTGTGCCTCAGTAACCCCAAACATCCCCCGTGTCCAATCAGCTGCTCTGACCCAGTCAGACAGTGGGAGCACCAGGTGCCAGACGCTGAGCTATAATTGGGCAGCCAGGTTATTTCTAAATACTGTACACGACATAGTTGAAGTCAGACACAATCCTTTCTCAACGCCAGCTTTGGGTTTGGTAAAAATTTGAGTTTCAACATGTTGGTGTTCACCCTCTATGGTACGCATTATGAAAAAAAAATGTTTGGAGTGTTTTTTTGTCTTGAAATAGACCAAAGAAACATAATCTGAAGACATTTTATAATTCTTTTGGTAACACTTTACAATAACCAACAACCAAGTGATGTTTATAGATGGTTTATAGACCAGTTATTAACATTTACAAAGTGTTATATACATATTTAATCCTTAAATGTTTTCAACCAATTTCTTAAAGGTATATGAATCATTTCAAAATCATTAACATACTTAATATGGTGTTAAAAATGTTAAAATGAGTGCAAATAAAACTATTAATAAACGATTAATTATAATTTATTGGTTTGTTAATGGTAAAGTAACTATAACCTTACATTTATATACCATAGTTTTGCCATTTAAAAGTGATTTAGTTAGTTAAACATCAATAAAAATATGTATTTACCATTCTAAATGATGATTTAACATTAATAAACTATCTGTTTACCGTATATGCAAAATACCAACTTTTAAGGTGAAATTAAACATTACTTGTGTGGTTTTTTTTAAGGCCGACATAAATATTCAGTCAATATCACTTTTAAATGTTCCAGTTGGTATTTTGCATATATATATGCATAAAAAAGACACTGAGCCTCCACTATATCCTTGCTCTGACCCTAGACTATAGATCCAGAAACTTAATTTCCTCATCTTTGATTGCCTACTTACAAAAAAACTAAGGGGAAATGGTCCAATGACTGAGCAAGATGGGCAATTTGGTGGCCATTTGATACAAATTAGAAGGTCAAAAACTCAAAATTTCGCTTGGGAACCATTTTTTTTGGACTCAGCACCCTTGAGATATGTAAGGTAGGCCGGTTCCTGACTTGTACCCATAAATGCTCCTCACTTCTTATAGGAGGCCTTTATTCTGAAATCCGTCTAGACTATATATCTCATTTGTGATATAGTCTGTTGTTAGCCAGGCTAGAGTATATGATGATTTGTAATGAGGAATTGGTGTTAATACAAGGCCTCTTTGACTGGGTTGTGCTGATAACTGTATGTATGAAATGTAAGAAATGTATAACTTTTAGATGTGTTTCCTGACCACCTGTTTACCACAGAACAATGTTATATATTACACATTTTGTTGATGATTGCAAGAAAAATTATTACTATAAATTGGATGAAGAAAGACCCCCCGTGATCACTCAGTGGTTACAGAAAGTAAAACATGTCTACATGATGGAATATATGACCAATTACAGCTAAAAGTGCCTGTTTTTATGAGAAGGTGGGCCCCAGTTACAGACTATATTGCTTAAGACTCTTATACACTATAATTATCTAAATTAGCCCTTTCTATTTATTTATTTATTATTATTATTATTATTATTTTCTTTTTTTTTGGAATACAGAACCAGATAAAATATGTGTAATACCCTTTACAGTGCCGTTTGTGTGACAGATGAGACCCAATCTCAAGATGTTTTGATTTGTTTTCCTTTGTGATGTTAATTGTCTGTAAATGTGCATTAAGGCAATAAAGTAAAAAAAAAAAGAAGAAATGTATAACTTTTTGGTAACATATGGGTGTTTCGTGCATAATTAATCACATTTTACAAGTAGCATGCCCCAATACTGGTGACTTTTATCATGAAAGTTCAGCTCTCATGCTGCACCAGGCCCTCAGTCGAGGCTGTTTGAGAGCTTATCCAAAGCAATGCCAACTCAGCCTTATGTCTCCAAACTGAATGATTTCCAACAGGACCCTAGATAATATGCAGTGCCAGCATCAACTCTCTGTCTGTCTCTGTCTTTCTCCTGTTTTCATTCACTTTTTCTCTGTCCCACTTTCATTGCTTGCGGGTCTTTCTTTCTAATTGTAATTCCATCCATGTTGCCCCTTGCTAACCTCTTCTGTATGCTCTTAGTACATTGGTCCTCACTACGCACATGCACACACACACACAAAGATATGAGAAAACAGGGAGAGAAAAACAGCACAGTCCAACATTTAAAATACCTTCATTAGCATCTTCTGAATTACTTATATTTACACAGCGCCCAAATATTCCAGAGGAATAACAAGTTTTAAGGACATTTAAGGACACCAAAATACAGAAAATACAAAATACACACACACACACACACACACGGGCAGACAAGCAGTAATCCAGTGTCAGTTTGACCCAAAGCCTGGCTGAAACAAAGCCAGAGTCAGAGTGCCGGAGTAATCCAGTCATTAAACATTAATGAAAGCTATTAATGAGGTAGATCTAGATGGAAAAGCATCTAAAGACAAAGTCTGCAGGAAAATAGGCTGTGCTCAACCTGTCCATATTAACCCTCTATGGTACACATTATGATGCCAGTTAGGAAAAAAATGTTTTGGGTTTTTTTTTGTCATAAAATATACTAAATTACGGAAGCCCTGAACCGCAAGTGAAGAAATTTTTTTTTGAGATGTTATCTTGTTATTTCGAGATCATATCTCGTTATTTCAAGATAATATCTCGTTATTTCGAGATAACACACCTATGTAAAAAAAAAAAAAAAAATTTTTTTTTTTTTTTCATCCTTTTTTTTTTTTTCATTCATTCAGTCTTTTTTTGTCTTTTTCAGTCTTTTTTAGTTATTTTGTGTCTTTTTTTGTCTTTTTCAGTCTTTTTTTAGTCATTTGTGTCTTTGTGCGTCTGTTGTGTCTTTTTTAGTTATTTTGTGTCTTGTTGGTCATTTTGTGTCTTTTTTGTCATTTTGTGTCTTCTGTGGATTTTTTTTTGGTTATACTGTCTTCTCATTTTGTGTCTTTATTGGTGATTTTGTGTCTTTTTTTGTGATTTTGTGTCTTTTTTGTGTCTTTTTTAAAGTAATTTAGTGTTTCTTTCAGTAATTTTGTGTCTTTTTTTTAGTAATTGTGTAACTCTTTTGAGTAATTTAGTTTTTTCTGTAATTTTGTGTCTTTTTTGGTCATTTTGTGTCTGTTATTGTGTCTTTTTTAGTTATTTTGTGTCTTTTTTTGTCTTTTTTAGTAATTTGTGTCTTTTTGTGTCTTTTTTTGTCTTTGTGCGTCTGTTGTGTCTTTTTTAGTTATTTTGTGTCTTTTGTTGGTCATTTTGTGTCTTTTTTGTCATTTTGTGTCTTCTGTGGATTTTTTTTTTGGTTATTCTGTCTTCTCATTTTGTGTCTTTATTGGTGATTTTGTGTCTTTTTTTGTGATTTTGTGTCTTTTTTAAGTAATCTAGTGTTTTTTTCAGTAATTTTGTGTCTTTTTTTTAGTAATTGTGTGTCTCTTTTAAGTAATTTAGTTTTTTCTGTCATTTTGTGTCTTTTTTGGTCATTTTTTGTCTTTTTTTAGTTATTTTGTGTCTTTTTTTGTCTTTTTCAGTCTGTTTTAGTCATTTGTGTCTTTTTGTGTCTTTTTTTGTCTTTGTGCGTCTGTTGTTGTGTCTTTTTTAGTTATTTTGTGTCTTTTGTTGGTCATTTTGTGTCTTTTTTGTCATTTTGTGTCTTCTGTGGATTTTTTTTGGTTATTCTGTCTTCTCATTTTGTGTCTTTATTGTTGATTTTGTGTCTTTTTTTTGTGATTTTGTGTCTTTTTTGTGACTTTTTTTAAAGTAATTTAGTGTTTTTTTCCGTAATTTTGTGTCTTTTTTTTAGTAATTGTGTGTCTCTTTTAAGTAATTTAGTTTTTTCTGTCATTTTGTGTCTTTTTTTATTAGTCATTTTGGTCATTTTGATACTGCCTCCAGCGGCCCCCAGATAATTTGAGTTTGAGACCCCTGTTCAAGAAGATTTAATGTGTTTGTTACACGGGTAATCTTCTCTTCTCTCTTTCTTCTGGTGAATAATTTTGTGTTCAAGCATAAAAAGTGTGTTTGCAGTGGTGTTTACACAGAACAGCTGGCTTCATCTGCAAGAATGGCAAAGGTAAAGCACAAGCGTGCAGGAGAGAATTATTAATATGGATCAGTAACATTGATTTACTCAAATAAAATGTGCATAATTTCACCTGGCATTTAATGCCCGGGGGAAGCTCGTCCTCCCTGCGGTGTTAATTGTTAAACGGCACAACAGGAAGAGAGAGTCGAATTAGCGGTGAGGTGTTCCATTTCATAATTACTTTTTCAAATGTCACAATTAAAAATGGCTCACAATAAACAGATAATATTGTCTTTATCAGTACTTGGTGGCTTGATAATGTGAGATGTTAGCTTGTACTACAGTGCTGTGACGTGGCGTGTCAAGGCTTCATGTCGAGGCCTCTGGCTCAGCTGCAGACAGACATCACAGTCTGTTTCCTGCCCTCCGCAGTGTTAACACAGCTTGCCATACATGTTTCACCTTGTAGACATACACATACTGTTAGCACAGCCCACCTCACACTATCCAGCTGGGACTCGTGGTGAAAACTCTCCCTTTACATCCTCAGCAGTCTTTAACCCTCTAAGGTACGCATTATGATACCAGTAAGGAAAAAATGTGTGAGTGTTTTTTTGTCTTAAAATAGACAACATAAACATAATTTGAAGAAATTTTATAATTTGTATTTTTTTTGTGGAAGTTTTTGGGGTTTGTTGCCTGTAGGCAACGTACCAAAACGGTGCACAATAATTGAAAAAGTGTTTGTTTGTGTTTTTTTAACATAACATACATAATTTGAACACTATATATTTAATAAACATGTGTTAAAGAGTCAGTCGCTTCAACAGGGTACAATACAAAACAATTTAAATTTAAAAACAAGTTTCCATTATTTAATTAATTTAAAAAAATGTTTTAAAAGGGCCAGCAAATTACAATTTCAGTGATTTTTTGTGGCGCAAAATGGCAAAGCTTTTTCCTTTGGAAAAGTCTGCAAAAAAGGGTTTCAATATGGCCTCCTGGAGGTCATGTGACAAATTAAAGCATTGCTATTGGTTCCCCATACTCTTCCCTCTTTTTAAAGTATCCCATCACTCAAAAACATGCATTGTAGAAATCTGACAGGCCAAAAATTGGTATGTTGCCTGAGGGCAACACCGTACTATAGAGGGTTAACATATTTGAATAGTGTGTATATGAAAAGTAGTTTCTTTTTTTTAACTTTTTTATTATCTTTTTTATTGATTCCACATATCAACATTCCATCGACATTTCACATGTGCTGTACAATTGTCCAACAGTTCACTGCAAAAAAGCCAACTTGTATTTTTTGGCCTAAAACAGTGATTTAAGTTGGTAAAACTTGGAATATAAATTATTGACATTTAGGGCAATAATGTAAGTTAGCACAACAAAGGAAGCCAGTTGTCTGCTCAAAAACAAGTTGGTGAGTTGTTGTTACTTATATCTTTAAGTTGGGGTTCACAACAAGGGACAATAGTTCTGATAACTCTTATTTCTTCACAGTTCCCAAGATTCCTAGATAGGCATGAACACAATTGTTTTAGATGAAGAAATGCCTTATTGCCCAACCAATTGAGTTTATTTACTAGGCAATACCAGTACTTACTTCAGTTTGGGATAAGATGATGGTCTCGGTTTAATGTTAAAATCATATAGGTGAACAAAAGTAAAAAAAAAATCATAAGCTTTCCCTAACTTTATCCAAAGTGCTTTTTATTGCCTACATCAAGAGACTTGAGATGTGACCTTCCAGGTTTCCATCCAAATGTATTGCAAATTTGAACCAAATTTTGAGAAAATCAGCCAAAGAAAATGGAAATAAATGCCTGCCCTCTTCCACTAAAATATATATTTTAAATGTTGGTGTGCAGCAAAGCCTTTGTTTAGCTTTAGTCTTTAATAAAGCCTGTGTTTAAACAGCGACCAACTAAATTATACTGCTATGCTGAGGTTTTCTGATATTACTCCTGCCTTCATCTTCCTTTACATCCTTTACTTTAGCTTTCTACTTCTTCTTCTTCTTTACTTTTGCCTCATTTTTTTGCCTGTCCCATATTTTTCCATTCGCTCCATCCCTCTTCTTCTTTCTATTCTCTCTTTCTTTTTGTATCCCTCTCTTTCTTTGCACCCCCTCCTTCTCTCTCACTGTCTATGCTAAGTATTGGTAATTACATTATCATCCGCTAGCCTATGAAATATAGTTTCAGTGACACCAAGTGTGTGTGTGTATGAGTGTGTGTGTGTGCGGAGTTGATGATGGAGAGGCTGTCTGCGTTTTTAATAAGCACAACACTGCAACACCCCACACGCTAACTGCCTTAGCATCGAACTTCACACACACACACACACACACACACACACACACATAAACACACACAGAGGCATCTGCCAAGACTAGGCTCAAACTTGCAGGGAATTTATGTACAAATAATTACTTTTTAATAGCCAGTAATGTGATTTCCTGCCAAAGAAATATTCAAATGCATCTCAGGCAGTCCAGTATATTATCTGCCTGGAGCTACGGATGCGACTTAGGGGAGACAGCACAGGAAAGACAGATTATTGTTTGTGTGATAATAATTATTTTACCCTTGTCATCTGCAGAGGAAAATGGGAGATAATGCCTTTGTCTCTCTGTCTCATTCCTTCACTTTCTTTTCTCTTCCTTTTTCTCCAACTCTTGTTCTCTTAAGTCAAGACTCTATCAAGGTAACCTGAACTTTTCTCTCTCAAGTGCGGAAAAACACAAACTTCTGACTTTTTCAGCAGTTAATATGAGTCTCAGGGCCGGAGTTTCACATATTTTTTCTTCTTCTCTGTGTTAAATGTGTAAATACATCTGAAATGTATAACTTGTAGCTGGCTGTAATATGGTGACCGTCACACATTTGAGATGTATTTGTCCCGCTACTTGTTTTTTTATTATTTATTATAGGCTTTCTATGTCCAAGCCACCTTAAAAACTTGACATTTTGATATTGCCTCCATTGTTAGATTATTTCTTTTCCATAGGCTCTTAACTGTACTTTGATTCAGTGAGTTGCTCTGCAAGTTTGTGTGGCTTTCATTAAAACCAAATTGGTGTTATTGTGCTTGTCAGGTTAAAACAGGGCTTTTCCTATGGTGTCCCTAAGAGCTCACAGCGCTGCAAACTTAAAAAAACACATGCGAATACACAAAACACAAGCAAATTGAGAAAACATCTTTGTCAATTTGACAACACAAGCACAGCATTTAGAAAAAGCTGCAAAGACAACAACACAATAAGAAAAAGAGATGCAAATAGACCACAACACAACAGAAGTGTTTCCAGAGGACACTTAAAAATGATTCACATATCTGGACACGCATGTGATATTATCATTATATTATCATTATTTCATGATAATTATATTTTCATGTTATAACGTGATTTATAGCATTAGCCTGTCAGCATTAGCCTGCTAGCCCGTATCAGTCACATTGCAGTTAAACAAATTAAATAAATGAGTGATACACATTTTAGTTGGTCTCTCTCAATGGCACCGAATTGGTCTTGGTCTTGCTAGCCCGCTAATGCTAGCACGCTATCGATCGCCGCCTAACGTTTACATGCTATGATCAGCCGCTAACGTTAGCACACTATGATCAACCGCTAACGTTAGCACACTATGATCAGCCGCTAACGTTAGCACACTATGATCAGCCGCTAACGTTAGCACACTATGATCAGCCGCTAACATTAGCACACTATGATCATTCGCTAACATTAGCACACTATGATCAGCCGCTAACGTTAGCACACTATGATCAACCGCTAACGTTAGCACACTATGATCAGTCGCTAACGTTAGCACACTATGATCAGCCGCTAACGTTAGCACACTATGATCAACCGCTAGCGTTAGCACACTATGATCAGCCGCTAACGTCAGCACACTATGATCAGCCGCTAACGTTAGCACACTATGATCAACCGTTAACGTTGGCACACTATGATCAGTCGCTAACGTTAGCACACTATGATCAGCCGCTAACGTTAGCACACTATGATCAGCCGCTAACGTCAGCACACTATGATCAGCCGCTAACGTTAGCACACTATGATCAGCCGCTAACGTCAGCACACTATGATCAGCCGCTAACGTTAGCACACTATGATCAACCGCTACCGTTAGCACACTATGATCAACCGCTAACGTTAGCACACTATGATCAGCCGCTAACGTTAGCACACTATGATCAGTCGCTAACGTTAGCACACTATGATCAGCCGCTAACGTTAGCACACTGTGATCGTTATAACATTGAAATGATTATTATCTTGTGTCCAGACATGTGCATCACTTTTTAGTGTCCTCTGGAAACACTTCTGTTGTGTGGTGGGCTATTTGAAGCGCTTTTTCTTTGTTTGTCATCTTTCATGGAAACATGTTTTGAATTTGTAAAATGCTGCAGTGTCTACCACTGGAAGAATTAGCTACATTTCACACTGGGTTCATTTGTGTTGAGCAGGCTTGGAGAGTAATGAACCATGCTACTGAATTAGGCAATACATTCAGAAAAAATGGGAATTGTTATCAGATATTACAATTTTAACCAGTTACTGTTCAATGTCCTTTTTTTTTTTTTTGAGAATTGGTGATGTGGGCAGTTGATGTTTAGGGGGAGATAGCAGGTCAGAAATAAATGCCACAGAGAAGCGGTGGACATTATCTGAAAGCTGTGAACCTGAAGATTAATGAGAGTTTAATTAATATGACATTTAATTATAATGACTTAATGAATGAATGAATGAATTATTTATTGCAACCTATTAAGGTGTATAAGGGGTCAATATCAGTATGTCGCTATCTAAAGTCCAGTCCATTTTCAACTATGTTCCATAAGTTGTTGCAGCAATTTTTGGGTTGATACTATTTGTTACACACATTTGCTGCTGAATAATGCAATTTTATTCATACCGAGAATGGATAAAATGGTCAAAAAACCCTCCAGAATTGACATAAAGACCAATATACCACCATACACATGTACACACATTAAAACATTCACAAGTCTTCAGCAGACTTCTCCATGGCAAGGGTGGTCTAACAAAAAAATGTTAGACCACCCTTGTTTTCTTCAGTTTCTTGTTTATTTTAATGCATGGTACAACTAAAGGTATATAATAGCTCATGAGAGTTTAATTCAAAAGCTGCTATTTAGACATTTTCCATGGTAAGTGGCTCTTATGAGTTATTTTTGTTATTATATCTGTCCAAGCGAATTTACCTTTATTTGTACCAGGCATTCAAATGAACAAGAAATTGAAGAGATCAAGGTAGGTCTAATAATATTGCCCATGTCTGCACTTTGAAGGTTCCACATTCATCTGTTCAAATAATCATACCCAAGTATAAACACCATGGGAATGTCCAGCCATCATAGCGCTCAGGAAGGAGACGGGCTCTGTGTCCCAGAGATGAACGTGCTTTGGTCCATAATGTGCATCTCAACCCAAGAACAAAAGCAAAAGACCTTGTGAAGATGCTGGCTGAAGCTGGTAAGAGTGAGTCATTATCCACAGTGAAACGAGTCCTGAGACATGGGCTGAAAGGCCACTCTGCCAGGAAGAAGACATTACTCCAAAAGAAACAGAAAAAAGACAGATTACAGTTTTGTCAGACCACAGGACATGTCTCCAAAAATTAAGGTCTTTGTCCCTGTGTGCATTTGCAAACTAATCTTTTGGAGTAATGTCTTCTTCCTGGCAGAGTGGCCTTTCAGCCCATGTCTCAGGACTCGTTTCACTGGATAATGACACACTCTTACCAGCTTCAGCCAGCATCTTCACAAGGTCTTTTGCTTTTGTTCTTGGGTTGATATGCACATTTTGGACCAAAGCACGTTCATCTCTGGGACACAGAGCCCGTCTCCTTCCTGAGCGCTATGATGGCTGGACATTCCCATGGTGTTTATACTTGGGTATAACTATTAGAACAGATGAATGTGGAACCTTCAGGCATCTGGAAATTGCCCCCAAGGATGAACCAGACTTGTGCAAATCCACAATTCTCTCCCTGATATTTTGGTTGATTTCTTTTGACTTTCCCATGTTGTTACACAAAGAAGCAGTGTGTTTCAGGTGTGCCTTAAAATACATCCACAGGTGTGTCTCTAATTAACTCTAATGTTGTCAATAAACCTATCAGAAGCTTCCAAAGACATGACAGCATCATCTGGGCTTTCCCAAATAGTTTCAAGGCATAATAATGTTAGTGTATGTAAACTTCTGACTTTGAAGAAAGTAATAAAAAATGGTCTAAAAAAATCCTTCTCTCATTATTCTGGCATTTAGCAAATAGAAATAATTTTGGTAATCCTAACGGACCTAAAACAGGAAAACTGATTTAGTCCTTTAGTCCAACATAAAATTTTGAATCTTTTTTTTACTTTCAAAACACTATCATGCTCAATCAAGAATTTTAAATGTTGCAAATGTGCATTAATTTCAGAGTACACTGAGACATTAAACTGCATCATTTTCAATTAAATTCTGGAAAAGTTGTGTTCTAAAACAAGGATATCTTTAAGATTATTTTTGCAGATGGAGACTGAACTGGCTGAAAAAGAGCGAGGGGAAACTTGTGTGGATGCTCGGCCTAGAGATGAACCAGAGAAGGTGTTTAAACTGTAAAGCCAAGCCTACAGACCACAGGAAGCTTGTCATCTCCCTGATAGGTTGACAACTCTTTTTTAAAGCACCACTTGGCATTCTTTTGTGTCGTGCACCCTTGCTTTTGTTCACGTTCTTGGCCGAGGTATTGCTGCCCATTGCTCTTGCCAAGTTTGAGTTTGCCATGGCAACAGTGACATTTCTGGGCCGTGTTGTGGGGCAGGTTTTTAGTTGGCAACTGTAAACTCAACCTACAAGCAAAAAGAATCAGACTCCAGTGTTTCTTAGCTTTAGTCATGTATTACAGGAGTTGCTGCAAATCATTTTTTCAAGGCTGTTTTTTTTTTATTGGCTGAGATGTAAAAGGCCAAGGAAAGAAGTCTAAAGATTTTGTGCTCATCTCCCGTCTAAGCTGCTCTGCTGTTTGACAAGGTCTTCAGATAGATGAAACCTCCACAAAAACATACAGAGCTGTGCTTCCAATTTATCTTACCAAAAAATTTAAAAGGACATGTGCAAAATGAACCCAACACACTCTCAAAAATATCCACTCTTCAGTGGAATCCATGGAATTGTAATTAGAAATTGTAATTCCAAATTAATTAGAAATAGTGGCGAAATGTGCATCACATGGTATATTTGATGTGAAAATCTAATGTAAGTAAGTAAGTAAGTAAACTTTATTTATATAGCACCTTTCACAGACAGAAGTCACAAAGTGCTTCACATAAAAATCATACACATAACATAAAAATGTACATTCAAGTTTTAAAAGACCAAAACAACAGCAATTTAAACAACCATAGCAGTCCCGAAACAATTAATCAAAAGCCTGAACAAATAAAAATGTCTTCAGTTGGCTTCTAAAAGTGACAACAGAATCTACTGAGCACATGTGGCAGCATCTGTCTCATTGTCTCGGCTTCTAAGTTTCTTTCTGTTTGTCACATTCACGCAGGGTTCACAATGTCACAGGTAAGTGATGGCGGATGCAATGTCTCGAATTCATTTTTTGCATTAACAGCTGACACCTCCCTTAGCAGGTTCAAGTGCCTAACGCTGTGTGGATGTGTCATAGTGTCTACGTGTCTTTTGCAGGTTTTAATTTGTGCAGTTTGTGTGTGTGTGTGTGTGTGTGTGTGCGCGCGCTCGTGCATGTGCGCGCACACACATGTATGTGCAAGGACTGGTTAATGACCTGTGGAAGGATGAGCCTGCTCAAACTGAACCTCAGGGAGTCTAACCGATTGTCGCAGTGTGTGTGTGTGTGTGTGTGTGTGTGTGTGTGTGTGTTGAGCACTTGCTAACGCACCGCTCTGTCCATTCCGCACGAACAAATCAGAGCACCGGCACACAGCACACACACATAGAAAAGTGAGGTGAGGAATTATATTCGTGTGGATAAAATATACAGAAATGAAGATGATAGTTCACTCATTTTAATTCTTGTTTATCTTGTTTACTACAGCTTCTCTCATATATATTCTATTTCTCTACTCTGTGTACCATTTTTTATGTACGGTGGCAAGACAAAGTATGTGAACCCTTTGAAATTACCTCGTTTTCTGCATTAATTTATCCTAAAATGTGATCTGATCTGCATCTAAGCCACAGTTATAGACAAATATAATGTGCTTAACCTATAATATTTCATGTTGTGATTGAGCACTATGTGTGTGTGTGTGTGTGTGTGTGAGTACTGGTTATGTGCCTGTGTGGTAGTGGAATTTTTTGTGTGTTTTAGTGTGTGTGTCCAGTGGTAGCTGTGAATGTGTATGACAGGCTGATAATAGGACTAACTGTGGGCCATACCACCCACCTGGAAACAGACCTTATCTGCCTCTGGGGAACACACACACACACACACACACACACACACACACATTGTATCTTATCACAGTGACAGTCTAGCACAGAGAAGTCAGATCACTTAAGGTGACGGATGAACACACAAGTCAACAACGCACACACACTTTGCACTATTGCGAGGTGATGTCTATGACGTCACCGGCTCACTTTGATCTTTGATCTTTTACAATCTTCCCTCTGCCTCGGTCATGTTACAAACATTTACAGTATGGTGCCCGGCAGTTCAAGTAAAACACATTTTTTCTATTTTATTAAGCAAAAAATATACACTAAAGTAACACAGCATGTGTACTTTTTTTATTCACCAGCCTGGTACTTATAGTCAGGCGGCTTAGCTAAATAAAGGGGACACGCTCGACAAAAGCACCACATTTTTTCCACATGCTCTCTGTCACCATAGGTTTCAATTTTTGGTAGGAGCCACTTCATCAAGATTGCGGATCGAAGATATATATATATCTTCCAAGCCACTTAGAAGGTCAATCTTGGTGTCAAAATCTACATTTTCTGGGTCAAGGAATCATTTAAAGCTATTGAGAATATCACTAGATGATTATTTGATCAAATAGATATGTTCATTTTCACCCAGACTGGTAGGTCTTCAAGTGCTGCAGCAGGGAATCCTGAGCTGAAAATGTTTGGAGTCTATGTTCACGGGAGAGTGAGGATTAGCTGCCATGTACACTGCTAAAAAAAATCGAGGGAACGCTTTCATCTCGTGTCAGATCTTGATCAACACATTATTTATAGTGAGTCATCTAGTGATATTCTCAATAGCTTTAAATGATTCCTTGACCCAGAAAATGTAGATTTTGACACCAAGATTGACCTTCTAAGTGGCTTGGAAGATATAGCATTTCTCATAGACTTTATATGGGTGCCATCTCCGATCCGCAATCTTGATGAAGTGGCTCCTACTAAAAATTGAAACCTATGATGATAGAGAGCATGTGGAAAAATTTTGGTGCTTTTGTCCGGCGTGTCCCCTTTATTCTCAAATCTGGTCCTAAGCCGCCGGACTATTAGCTTAAACATAACTTTATGCTCACGAAAAGTCCCATGTTTAAAAAAAATGGTACCGTGTGTTTTTTTTATAGTGCCTTGATGAGTGTTTACAGTCCATGCTATACAACCACAACATCCTGGATTTGATTCCTGCCTTGCTGTTTGTCTTTTGAAGTGCAAACATGATGGATCCCTCTCCCGTTTCTACACTCTCTTCTATCAAAAATGGTGTAAATATAATCCAAAATATAATCTTCCACGAAAAAAGGGACCGTTCTTCTCCCCAAAAGACAACCTTATAGGTCATTTGTACAGCAGCTTATAAAAACCCATATTCACGTTTATTGTTAGGTAGCGCCCACTATTGCCTGTAGTAATTGACCTATGGCTAAGCCACACCCCCAAACGCGATGAGCCAATCACAGTGCGCATAGCTAGCTCAATACACTCAGACATTCTCTGCTTCCACATCCATTGAAATGCATTGGAGTTAGTCCGTTTTCCGTCATTTTTTGTGTTTTTTCTTGAGATTTTAAGTTTAAAATGGTCAAACGGTGTGCATGGGGTACATGCAACTCTGACACAACATCTCCTCATTAATGACTGGAGACAAATCCAGCGACTCCGTCTGAACGAGCGCTAACGAGGTCGGCCAGCTGGTTAACAAGCCGGCCGACCTCGTTAGCGGCAGTTAGCTAGAGTTAGCTCTGTAGCAGTACAGTGTGTATGTGCTAACAGGCTAACAGTTAGCTCTGTAGCTGTACAGTGTGTATGTGCTAACAGGCTAACAGTTAGCTCTGTAGCAGTACAGTGTGTATGTGCTAACAGGCTAACAGTTAGCTCTGTAGCAGTACAGTGTGTATGTGCTAACAGGCTAACAGTTAGCTCTGTAGCAGTACAGTGTGTATGTGCTAACAGGCTAACAGTTAGCTCTGTAGCAGTACAGTGTGTATGTGCTAACAGGCTAACAGTTAGCTCTGTAGCAGTACATTGTGTATGTGCTAACAGGCTAACAGTTAGCTCTGTAGCAGTACAGTGTGTATGTGCTAACAGGCTAACAGTTAGCTCTGTAGCAGTACAGTGTGTATGTGCTAACAGGCTAACAGTTAGCTCTGTAGCAGTACAGTGTGTATGTGCTAACAGGCTAACAGTTAGCTCTGTAGCAGTACAGTGTGTATGTGCTAACAGGCTAACAGTTAGCTCTGTAGCAGTACATTGTGTATGTGCTAACAGGCTAACAGTTAGCTCTGTAGCAGTACAGTGTGTATGTGCTAACAGGCTAACAGTTAGCTCTGTAGCAGTACAGTGTGTATGTGCTAACAGGCTAACAGTAAGCTCTGTAGCAGTACAGTGTGTAAGTGCTAACAGGCTAACAGCTAGCTCTGTAGCAGTACAGTGTGTATGTGCTAATAGGCTAACAGTTAGCTCTGTAGCAGTACAGTGTGTATGTGCTGCTGCTGCAGGAGGTGTTCACTTAGCGATCTCTGTTTGTTTACAACAAGCAGCAGAGTGAGCGGTGTCAGTGGGGTGAAAAGACGAGTGAAAACCTCTAACCTGTTAAAGAAGGCCCTTTTGGTGACTTCCAGATGATATTTCATTTTTCTGTCTCCAAAAATGATTAATTGCCTCCTGTGAAATTTCTCCGACTGTCACAGCTGCCATAGCGCCCGTCATCGAATGTTGACAGTTTGTCCGAGTGAGTGGAGGGGGCGGGGCTTAGCCATAGGTGAATTGTGATGGAAGCTAAGGCAGAAGTGAGGATACGGAGTATAAAGAATGAAAATGGTGGTGGTTGGGTCCAACAAACATGGGCCATCCTGGTTTGTGTTGGACACTAAATGTCAAAGTTGTTGCTGTAAACTGGTCCACTTAGAGTTGCCGGCAAAGGAGGTGGACGTGTCAAACAAGACTAAACCAGCAGACAGCAGGACTACCTCACTTACCGTAGGTATGTCAGCTCTTTCACAAGTGGCAACCTCCAGGTCTGAGCAGTGAGGCAAACCAGGAAGTGCCTTAAGCTGCAGTCTACCAAAAAAGGGGATGCTGACGAAGGTTGCAGAAGCATTTCGGTCCATTCATTTCAATACAAAATGAACAAAATTCTCACTTGATTTATTACCTCAGAGATTTTTTTAGGACAACATTATGGTCTCAATCGCTAGTAAAAAATCTTCTTCAAGACAATTTGATGTTAATAGTTCGAATAATGGCCTCATTTAGAAGAAAATAGAAGATAAAGAATCGTATGATTTGAGGCGTGGCTAGCTTTGATTGATCCCTCATCAGAGGGAAGAAAAGCAATGCGTATCCATGGCAACATGTCAATAAATTAAAAGAAGAAAAAAAATGGATGTTTACTGGTTTGGTCTCATAACTTTCACTGTGTTTTCACTTAATTGGGGCGTGGCTAACTTTGATTGACAGGTGGCTAATAAGGCGAGCCGTCATCAGGAGAGAAGCGGAACAATGCGTATCCACGGCAACGTGTCAATAAACTTGAAAAAAAAGAAAGAAAAAAGGACGTTTACTAGTTTGGTCTCATAACTTTGACCCTTTCACTGTATTTTCACTTAATTGGGGCGGGGCTACCTTTGATTGACAGGTCACTGACAAGGCGAGCCATCATCAGGAGAGAAAGCAGAACAATGCGTATCCACGGTAACGTGTCAATAAAGTTATATATAACGTTATATAGATAGAAAAGAGGATGTTTAGCAGTTTAGTCTCATAACTTTGACCCTTTCACTGTATTTTCACTTAATGACTTTGTTTATTTGAACGTTTTGTTCATTAAAAATGTCTTGTTCAGTGTTTGGTTGGACTAACAGACACTCCAAGGAGTCAATGCTCAGTTTTCTGAGCTAAGTAACTTACATTTGTTTTTGTTTTTTGCTAGCTAAAAAATGAACATCGTACATCGTTTAAATTGTAGTTCAATTTCTCAATTTTCTTATACTGTACTCTTTATCCACCAGATTTTTTTTCCCATCATTTTGCTTTACCTGTCTTCACACCATCCTCTTTCATCACACAGCTTCTTCCCCCCCTCTCTTTTATTCTTTCCCTTTCTCTAATGAATCATGTTGAAGCTTGCTTTCATACACTGCTGATGGAAGCCCTCTGGCATGCACACATATTGCATACATTCATCACTGCTACAATAGAAGTTAGACTTTGCAAGCAAGCAAACACACAGAAACACACACATAATGACACATCCATTTGCTCATGAATATGTATGGGTATAAAAACGGAGATAACTGCAGATACATGTGATGGAACATTACGTAATATACAGTGTGACTGAATACAGAAATATATTCTCAGTAACAGATACAATGTTGCCATAAAAATAGCATTCATGAGAATTGGAGTCAATACATTGGTTTAGTCAAACTGCATAGGAATGACAGAGAAACAAATGGCGCCATGAGAAATGACCAGTGTTTCCATCTGCCTTATCCAAGCAACACAGAGAGGTTTTTGTTGTCAAAAAGGCGGGTTTGTTTTGAGGTTTTGATGTCTGACAGCATCTCACTGAAAAATGATGAAATAGTTGTGGCAGAAGTGAAAAGTCATTTGAAGCAGCAGAAGCTTTTGTGAAAGGGATCTTTAGCAATTTCAGCAATCACCACTTTTTAGTGAAAGGATCTTTTACCTTACACTGATGTCAGAAATTGTCAGTTCATGGCAGAGCTAAAGATATTGGCTTCCACAATGGTGGTTTCACTGGGAGCATTTGTCCACAAGTAGAACTTTAGGCCCCGTTTACACGAGGACGCCTGCGGGTAAAAACGACAAAATATTTTATGTGAAGTGCCTTTCGTTTAGACGGTGACTGCGTTTTTGGGGCTTAAAGACCAAAAATCTGAAACCACCCTCCAAAGTGTAAAAGTGTAATCCTCTCCTCCGTAGCGTGTCGTCTACACTGACAAGACACAAAACTCTGATCTGATCTGCTCACGTCACGTATGTGTTTACGTCACATACATGCTCCAGGACAGGAAATAAAGAAACGTGGGATTATTTCCATGGTGGGACCTTCAAGCTGCTCTGGCAGCTCTAATAAACTTACAGGAGTCTTTCCACCAAATGTCCAGGATATGTACAGATAGTATTAGTGAACAGAGAAGGATCTGGAATTACCTCCATCACATTCTGGATGCAGCGATTGGTGGGAGGAGCCAGACGGCTGTGAACGAGACCTGGGAGATCTAGTGATGGTGGAGAACTTTGTGGAAGGAGGAGTAATGGACAAAAGACACAAATTGACAAAAAAAAGACACAAATTTACCACAAAAAGACACAAATTGACAAAAAAGACACAAACTGACAAAAAAAGACACAAATTGACCAAAAAAGATGCAAAATAACCAAAAAAAGATGCAAAATTACTGAAAGATGAAAAATGACCAAAGAAAGACAAAAATTGACCGCAAAAAGACACAAGTTGACCAAAAACACACACATTGACCAAAAAACACACAAATTGACCAAAAAAAGACAAACATTTACCACAAAAAGACACTAAATGGCCAAAACCAGCCAGACGGCTGTGAACGAGACCTGGGAGATCTAGTGATGGAGGAGAACTTTGTGGAAGGAGTAGCTGATGAAAATGTGTGGCGTGAAAACTTCTGCATGCCCAAAGATGCTCTTATGGCTTTAAGTGATGCCGCCTGGCTGCATACAATCACATTCACACACTTTTGCGTCACCGTATGCAGCAGATTTCCTCCTGAAAACGCTCGTCTAAACGAGGAATAAAAAGTGAAGACGTGACGCCACTTTTGCGTCTTCTGTTCAGACCGTCCTCATGTAAACGTAGCCTTAGTTGTTTTGTTTGTTGTATTTGCAGCAAAGAGCTCTACATGAATATCAATTAGACATGGTAAGAGACACATACATGCACACTCACGCACAGACACGTCCATGTGCACAGATACCAAGCACACTTTAAAGCTTACTGGCATTCAACCTGTCACGCTTTAGAAGGTAACAGGTAAGGATGCATGCAGAAAGACACACACACACACACACACACACACACACACAATTGTGTGCCTGAAGCATGTTCTACCTGGACACCCACATACATCCATATTAAGAAAGCAGTGGAATGAGCAAGGAAAGATATTAATGGGTATAATTCAGTGGACAATTTGGAAGAAAGAAAGACCAAGAAACAGAACATACTCTTGACATTTAACTTACAAAGCAGCTCATTAGCAGAGCTCTACTGTTTCAGGAATACTGCCAGAATCTTAAACTGTGGGATACCCAATGAGAGATTCATTCTGCCTGGTTTGAGAGGTGATTTTAATGGTTTTCACCCATGCAGACTAAAACAGTCAGGATAGAGATGTTGTCCTAAGCTGCTCTATGTATTTCATGGTGTTTTGCAGGTGAAATTGAACAGATTCTGCCATCATCACCAGACATTTTGCACCTTTTTAAAACCCTTCACAAGCCCCTTATATATTTGTGAAGTGACTCCTTTGTGTTGTGTTTTCACTTGAGAGCCAGTCAGTCAGTACTTATTATATTTATTATACGTATACACAACATTTTCACAAAGTAACCAGTAATGATTGTCAAATTCTGAAGCAACACTCAAGTCATACTATATTCACTGAAAAAAATATATGTTTTTCAACTTAAGTTTTTGAGGAAAAGGTGACTGCAGCACATATAACCATTCAGAACCCTGAACATTTTCAGGGTGTTCTCTTTCACAGTCTTATACCTACAAAAAGTAATGTACTATAATTTGTATGTAACCCACATAATCATGAGCCAGGAAGTGTAGTTTATTACAACCCATGTTGCTATTTGCTGGTAGACAGCAACCATTGCTGAAAAGAAGAAAAAAGAAGAAAAAAAAGAAATTTACTGATCCAAACTTACTATTAGCTAATGTTGGAGTGAATTTCCTCGCAATGACAGGAGTGGAGAGAGAAATACATTTTCACTGGACCATTTCAGGTGCCCAGCCATTACTGTGGGTAGGCCTGAGTGGCTATAAGAACAATGACGGAAATAATGGAGAAAATCAGGCGACATAGTATAAAGAGGGACAAAGTCTGTCTATGTCTGTTATCGTAACTTAACGTGTAAGTATACATAACTAGTATAAGTAGTTATTTTAACCTCCTGAGACCCAAGCTTTAGTTTGGTAAGTATTGTTAGTTTCTCCTAAATATTTCGGATTAGTAGGACATGATAAGTAAAAAAAACTAAGCATTATTAAAAACAAAGCATTATTAAAAACAAAGTATAATTTAAAAACTAAGCATTATTTTACTGTAGAACACAATTAATTCACCAGTGTGTAAATCTGTTCATTTCCATAGATTTACAGCCTCTCTTTGAAAGAACGATAGTAAAATATATTCATTGTCAAATGAGAACTTCCTGATTAGCAGTCCTAGCTTGTTGCTATTGCTAAAAATAGTCAAATTTGTACAGAATCTCAAACTACAAACATTATTAAGCACAAATAAAGTTTTAACCATAAAATCTGATCAGATTTTGTACCTGGTCCACTTTTTTCTGGGGATAAGCTGCTGATTGACTTTACCAAGATGCTGCCATCTGATTTTTTCACTCATTGATGTATTTTCTAGAGTGTGTACTGTTGAGGACAACATGTCATAGTTAAGCAGAATGAAGTATAAAGGTCCAGCAAACCTAAAATGTAATGTCCACATATGAGGACGCAGGTTCTCAGGAGGTTAACACAGATCATGACATTTTTTTCAAAACCTAACCAAGTAGTTCCATTTCGCAACATTAACCATGTGTTTTGTCTGTTGGGGACGGATAAATAAATAACTGATTGACTGACTGACTAGTGCACATCAAGGTTATTATAGTTAACGGAAACTAACGAAATAACAAAAACTAGAATTGAAAAAACATTTTCGTTACCTGAAATAAAAATAAAAACGAGAGTTTTTAAAAAAACGATAACTAACTGAAACTGTATTTTGTGGTTTCAAAACTAACTAAAACTAACTAAAATTATAGTGAAAATGTCCTTAGTTTTCGTCTTTGTCAACTTTTTTCATACGTAAACCTTTTTGGTTGATATGAAATCTATTTCATCTATCTGGTTTTATGACTTAATAAACTTCTTGGGGCTGAGATGGATCAGACAAAGGAAACAAAGGAAACATTTATTGTGACCTCTTTGAATCTGGCACCCAACAAATACCCCATTACAAAACAACTACAACTAATAAAAACTAAACTAAAACTAAGCATTTTCCAAAAAATAAAAACTAATTAAAACTAATGAACTCACTCTGAAAACTAATTAAAACTAACTGAATTTGAAAACAAAAATTGACAACGAAATTAAAACTAAAACTAATGAAAAATCCAAAACTATTATAACCTTGGTGTACATACAGACTACTGTAACAGGACTGGTTGTTCTAACGGAATGTGAGATGAATTTAAGAAGATGTGCAATTACTTAGAAAGTCAATGACCACACAAAGTCCATAAAAAGATGCAAGTGGGTGCAAATTTGCTAAGGGTTGTGCTGAATGAGGCAAAGGAGTCACTATGGAAACAATTTGTGAGAATCTCGGGGCTTTATGAATCTGCTTCATGACAGATCAGTAGAAAAAGGGGAGAGAGTGGAGCTCTGGCTGCCTTCAGAGATCTGTCAGAGGCTTAGTTGCCACAAGAACACACAAAGACACACAATCGCCACACACTTGGTCGCACATCCATCAGTAGTTCAGTAGTTCAACCTTTTTAAGTCGCGACCCCCAATTTAACATGCATGTTGTCCGCGACCCCCACTCACTGAACAAAATCTCACACGCACAGTTCAGATCACCCAAAAAAAGAAACAAAATGACCAAAAAAAGACACAAAATGACACAAAAAAGAAAAAAAATGACCAAAAAAAGACACAAAATGACTAAAAAAAGACACAAAATTACCAAAAAAGAAAAAAAATGACCAAAAAAAGACACAAAATGACTAAAAAAAGACACAAAATGACCAAAAAAAGGAAACAAAATGACCAAAAAAAAGACACAAAATGACCAAAAAAAAAAGAAACAAAATTAACACATGAACACTTTAACACAGTGGAGACAGAGCTGACTTCCAAAATGATTTGGCGACCCCCAGAAATCATCTCGCGACCCCAACTGGGGTCCTGACCCCAAGGTTGAGAATAGCTGCCTTTTGGTGGTAATAACTACATGAGGTTGGTACATTGGATCATTGGTGCAAATCAACACTGACCGCACAAACTGTAGAGTGGTCAATTTTGTTTGAATCATGCAAAGCAAAAATCAGCTCTGCTTTTTGTCCGAGCACAACTTTAAGGACCCCTAGGGACCTTAAACCGTTTAACAGACCAAACCCGAATAGTTGAGTGTAAATGTAAATTTAAGGTCTTCTTTGTGTTTAAAATGTGATGTCCAGGCGAGGTTTTTACACCTGGAAAGGTCCTTTTTGTGTTTTAAATCGTGTTTAGACCTAATTTTGTAACTGAATGCAATTACAGCAGGAGGCCACACACCATGGATGTGACCATAGACTGTATAAATAATGGACGTAGTCACCGTGATGTCATCAGTTGGTTAGTGGCCCGTTGGAAGCATAGAGTTCAGCGTTACACTCGTCGCCATCTTGTTTCTGATACAGGAAGCAGACCATATTTGGACTGTGGAGGAGGAGAGGGATCTGATCACTGACTACAGCCTCTCTACACCTCAACCTGACTGAGAGAAGCTGCTGCTAATTCATGTTAGCATTAACTGGGATGTTAGCTTTAGCTAGCAAAAAACAAAAACAAATGTAAGTTACTTACCTCAGAAAACTGAGCAGCGACTCCTTGGAGTGTCTGTTAGTCCAACCAAACACTGAACAAGACATTTAATGAACAAAACGTTCAAATAAACTGTCATTAAGTAAAAATACAGTGAAAGGGTCAAAGTTATGAGACCAAACCGCTAAACGTCCTCTTTTCTATCTATATAACGTTATATATAACTTTATTGACACGTTGCCGTGGATACGCATTGTTCTGCTTCTCTCCTGGTGACGGCTCGCCTTGTTAGTGACCTGTCAATCAAAGGTAGCCCCGCCCCCAAATCACACGATTCTTTATCTTCTATTTTCTTCTAAATGGGGCCATTATTAGAACTATTAACAACAAATTGTCTTGAAGAAGATTTTTTTACTAGTGATTGAGACCATAGTGTTGTCCTGAAAAAAATTCTGAGGTAATAAATCAAGTGAGAAGTTTTCTCATTTTGCATTGAAATGAATGGACAGATTTTTTTCTGGAGCCAAACTTAGCGCCCCCTGCTGGAATTTTTGGTAGAATGCAGCTTAAGGCACTTCCTGGTTTGCCTCCCTGCTCAGACCCGGAGGTTGCCGCCTGATTGTGATAACACCCTAGGGAGTGTTCCTTGGGCATAAAATGCCCAATTTTCCCTTCCTTTGGGGTCTTTGTTCACTTTGACATCTGGCGTGTTGAATGGCCTTTTCATTGCAAAGAAAATAAAAACCTTGTCGGCCAGCAGAAAGTCTCCATTTCATTCTTCTATGTACTTTTTTCCTTGGAGATAATGGATATGACGTGACCAAAAAAGAACAAAGTTTGATTGTTTTAGTAAATGATACAAATAACATGTTCAGTGCAGAAATCTATTTTTAAAAACGTGAATGTTAGAAACACATAGACACAAACTGTTGAGACACAAACCAATTTTAACCACTGAACATTGGCCAGCTCGCAGCAGCCGCCTGTGACATCATCGCCGAAGGACAGGTCAATACTAATGAGGTCAGAGGGAGAGGATGAAATTTGATTATGGTCTCCAGTTCATAAACAATATATTTCTATTAAACTCTAGCTTGTAGAAGATAATGCCAGAGGGGGAGGGGGAGGGGGTGGGCAGTGCGAGTAAAGTAAATGTTTAGGAACTGAGAAGAAAGAGAAGAAAATAAAAACTAATGTGAAAAAACAAGGGATAGAAGGAGAGGTATGGCTAGACAGGAGTGAGGGAAGTTGCAAATGTGTGTGATAATGAATCAGCAGCTTAGATGCAGGACCATACTGACTAACCAGATATAAGTAATTAAAACACTGGATCACTGTTGTCCCCATCAGCTCCGCTATAATAAACCTCCCCTCTCTTGCCTCGAGGCTATTATGGCTTATTTGAAAAGGAACAGATACAAGCATGAAAATCAACCAGCTGCTTTATTGGATTAAAAGTATAAGCACATTACAGGTGCATAACAGACAGCCAGACAGTGTTTAAAGTCCCAGTATAAACATCAAGTTATGCCAAGAGTACAAACATATACTCTGTTCAAATTATAGAGGCTTTTCCATCCCCCAGACTCACAACTTAAAGGGATAGTTTGGCTTATTGTACTTGAATACCAGACTGCTATGACAACCGAATTTCGCTTCGGGGATGAATATAGTAATCAGCCAACCAACCAACCAACCAACCAACCAACCGACCAACCTACCTCCCTACCTACCTACCTACCAACCAACCAACCAACCAACCAACCAACCTCCCTACCTACCTACCTACCTACCTACCTACCTACCTACCTACCAACCAACCAACCAACCAACCAACCAACCAACCAACCTCCCTACCTCCCTACCAACCAACCAACCAACCTACCTCCCTACCTCCCTACCTACCTACCAACCAACCAACCAACCAACCAACCAACCAACCAACCAACCAACCTACCTCCCTACCTCCCGACCTACCAACCAACCAACCGACCAACCAACCGACCTACCTCCCTACCTACCTACCTCCCTACCTACCAACCAACCAACCAACCAACCAACCAACCTCCCTACCTACCTACCTACCTACCTACCAAACGACCGACCGACCGACCGACCGACCTACCTACCTCCCTACCTCCCTACCAACCAACCAACCAACCTACCTACCAACCAACCAACCAACCAACCAACCAACCAACCTACCTCCCTACCTACCAACCAACCAACCTGCCTACCTACCAACCAACCTACCTCCCTCCCTACCAACCAACCAACCAACCTACCTACCTACCTACCTACCTACCTACCTACCTACCTACCTACCTACCTACCTACCTACCTACCAAACGGCCGACCTACCTACCTACCTCCCTCCCTCCCTCCCAACCAACCAACCAACCAACCAACCTACCTACCTACCTACCTACCTACCAACCAACCTACCTACCTCCCTACCTACCAACCGACCAACCAACCTGCCTACCTACCAACCAACCTACCTCCCTACCTACCAACCAACCAACCAACCAACCAACCAACCAACCTCCCTACCTACCTACCTACCTACCTACCAAACGACCGACCTACCTACCTACCAACCAACCAACCAACCAATCAACCAACCAACCAACCTACCTCCCTACCTCCCTACCAACCAACCAACCAACCTACCTCCCTACCTCCCTACCTACCAACCAACCAACCAACCAACCAACCAACCAACCTACCTCCCGACCTACCAACCAACCAACCAACCAACCAACCGACCTACCTCCCTACCTACCTACCTACCTACCTACCTACCTCCCTACCTCCCTACCTACCAACCAACCAACCAACCTACCTCCCTACCTACCAACCAACCAACCTGCCTACCTACCAACCAACCTACCTCCCTCCCTACCAACCAACCAACCAACCTCCCTACCTACCTACCTACCTACCTAACTACCTACCTACCTACCTACCAAACGGCCGACCTACCTACCTACCTCCCTCCCTCCCTCCCAACCAACCAACCAACCAACCAACCAACCAACCTACCTACCTACCTACCTACCTACCAACCAACCTACCTACCTCCCTACCTACCGACCGACCAACCAACCTGCCTACCTACCAACCAACCTACCTCCCTACCTACCAACCAACCAACCAACCAACCAACCAACCAACCAACCTCCCTACCTACCTACCTACCTACCTACCTACCTACCTACCAAACGACCGACCTACCTACCTACCAACCAACCAACCAACCTACCTCCCTACCTCCCTACCAACCAACCAACCAACCTACCTCCCTACCTCCCTACCTACCAACCAACCAACCAACCAACCAACCAACCAACCAACCAACCAACCTACCTCCCTACCTCCCGACCTACCAACCAACCAACCAACCAACCAACCGACCTACCTCCCTACCTACCTACCTACCTACCTACCTCCCTACCTACCAACCAACCAACCAACCTCCCTACCTACCTACCTACCTACCTACCAAACGACCGACCGACCGACCGACCGACCTACCTACCTCCCTACCTCCCTACCAACCAACCAACCAACCTACCTACCAACCAACCAACCAACCAACCAACCTACCTCCCTACCTACCAACCAACCAACCTGCCTACCTACCAACCAACCTACCTCCCTCCCTACCAACCAACCAACCAACCTCCCTACCTACCTACCTACCTACCTACCTACCTACCTACCAAACGGCCGACCTACCTACCTACCTCCCTCCCTCCCTCCCAACCAACCAACCAACCAACCAACCAACCTACCTACCTACCTACCTACCTACCTACCAACCAACCTACCTACCTCCCTACCTACCAACCAACCAACCAACCAACCTGCCTACCTACCAACCAACCTACCTCCCTACCTACCAACCAACCAACCAACCAACCAACCAACCTCCCTACCTACCTACCTACCTACCTACCTACCTACCAAACGACCGACCTACCTACCTACCTCCTTCCCTCCCAACCAACCAACCAACCAACCAACCAACCAACCTACCTACCTACCTACCTACCTACCTACCTACCTACCAAACGACGACCTACCTACCTACCTCCCTCCCTCCCTCCCTCCCTCTCTCCCAACCAACCAACCAACCAACCAACCAACCTACCTCCCTCCCTACCAACCAACCAGCCTGCCTACCTACCTACCTACCAACCAACCAACCAACCAACCAACCAACCAACCAACCAACCTACCTACCTACCTACCTATTGTTATGTACAGTAGGTGGCAGTCAGCACGCCCCTGATTTGGATAAGCAGGGAGAACTACCACCATTGGAAGCAAAGCAGTGTAGACAGGGGAAGAAGCAAAACATATTTGAGCCACACTGCCCCCAAAAAACAATATCAGTTGAAGTGTATGCTGTTTTTAAGATTATATTCACTGTTTAACCTTCCTACCTTGAGTTTACGCAGTGGTAACTGAAGATGAAGGCTCCATTTACAAAAGCAGTAATTCACCTCATAGGACCTCATGGGAGTTTCTGTTCCACCACTGCATTGATTGTTTAGTTGCTTTGTTATTGTGCAACTTTGGTAAATTCGAATTAACTCCAATGTCGCACAATAATAACTAATAACTAACAAACCGATCCAGGCAGTTATTTCTTTGTGATATCTTTGCAACACCGAAAAAGGTACATAACCTCATAAGAAGCAGGATTATTTACAAGAATTAGACTCCCCCATGGGCCAGAGTAGAGCTGCTGATGCAGACTGACAGTTGAAAAATCTGTTCAATGAATGAGTCACCTGAGAGTCTACTGAACTTTATGTTTACTCTCTTTCTCTCTCTCTCTTCGTTCATTTGTAAAAAGTCAGACTGAACATGAACAAGACCAAAACTAACAAGAAAAGGCATTGTTTATTTTCTTGGTCAGGACCAACTGAACTACCTCAGGGATGAAAACAACCTGAGACAAACAAAAGACCAGAAACAGGTTCTAGCTAATTCTGAGTGGTATTTCAGTGCTTATAGAGACATTGACAGTCAGGTTAATAACTACTTAATTCCACACGTTTCGGACATTATCACGTGATTGAATGTCCTTTACTGGCCATTATCAGCCTCATGGGTTATTGGGATAAAGGGGACGGCTCTATTACATTTTATGTTGGATAAGAGGACTAAAAAAAAGACACAAAATGACAAAAAAAGGCACCAAAAGACACAAAATTACTAAAAAAAAGACACAAAATGACTTACAAAGACATGAAAAGAATTCAAAAATGGACAAAATAGCCCAAGACTCCATAGAGTTAAGTTGTTAACCCATTTCTTGTTCCCTGAAAAAGGCCTACTTGTATAATTCTGAAATGTACATTATTTTTCAGTTTTGGTTAAGCTAACCTTTTTTTATTTACCTCTGGCAGTTCACCACTTACCTTTGGACCCTTTCAAGCTGTTCATTTGACTTGAACTGCTTGAATTTCAATAAAAAACTGGAAAAAATGGGGTGTTCTAAAACTTTTGACCGGTAGTGTATATATATCTTGCTTCAATCTACTGTTAGAAAGCTACTGGATATTAAAAGTAATGTTATTTCAGACTGCCAACATGCAAAATTTCCTTGTGCATCCTGAGCATAAAAACCAGCTTTGGATGGTAGACAGGCTGCAAGATACTTCTGTTCTTCTGCAGACATTCAGGTGTGCAATCTGCTCCGAGGAAACACATTAGATTAATGACAACAGAAGACAGAAGTTAGTACAGCAAATCAAGATTTACACACAGGTGAGAAATCACACTCACACACACACACACAACAATAACACGTGTGATTATAGCTACATAAGTACACACCAATGTACAAGGACACACAGTTATCAAACACACAAACATGCTCAGACATAGACACACACACACACACTGAAGATATTCACATAAAAACACACACACACACACACACACACACACACAGCCTGTGGCAGCAGCAACTGTGGCATCTGTTGCCCACTGAGCCAGTCTGCTGGAGCTGGAGTCAATTATAAACACATTAGACTCTGTTTCCCATAACACACAATGACAGAAATACCTGTACGTGATCGCCCACACATAAGGAAAGCCACACAAACACACACACACACACACACACTGCAGCAGCACAACTCTACAGTATATCCATTATTACTTCTCACTACACTGGAAAAGAAAGAGGAGATGATGGCAGTAGAAAGACGGGTAGAGAGAGAGAGAGAGAGAGGCAACAAAAAATGTTCAAATAAAAGTGAGAAACTGTTTTACTTTAGGTGAGACGAACTTCAGAAATAATCCAATCTCTCCTAATACACGAGGGGCGAGCGTACTTTTCATATTTGATATGCATAAAGATTGACTTCGAAACTGAGACAATCATAAACAAAATATCTTCAGCCTAGTCATCTTATAAAACTCAATTTGTTGAAGAAGCCACTTGTAAAACCACGGGCATGGATCAAATTCCCAGCAGACCCCTAAATGCTAAAAGTATCCGCGCCCTCAAAGAGCTTTCGGATTAAACGCAGCTGACAGAATGAATAGAGGAGAATATATTTCTGTGGGGTTTCTTCCATTAGCGCGCTCGACAAGCCGTTGCAGAGGAGGAGCATGGAGGCGTACGGTGTAAAGCTGCTGGGGTGTGAGTGAGTCTGACTGTTGTATGAATACATGTGTTTGTTTGCAACGTACTGTATGTGGGTGTCTTCCCAGCACCTTTGTGTGTGTGTGTGTGTGTGTGTGTGTGTGTGTGTGTGTGTGTGTGTGTCTGACAGCTGACAAACAAGCATCACTCCTTCTGAGACTGACTGACAGGAAGACTGAGGGCGAATAGAAAATACACACACACATACAGGTTCAGATCTTAGAGACACACACACACAAAGAGACAGTTATTAAGCTTGTTACACTGTAAAAAATGTTTGCAGAAATTACAGTAAAAAACTGTCAAATTGCATCAGAAATAGGGTATGAGTAGTTGTAATGTATTATAAGCCTCATCAGTCAGCCTGTAGTTTATAACCAGTCAAGAGCATTCATAAGACACTTGGATTTATAAGTCATTATAAGCTATATTTATAACTGTTGATATAGTGCATCATGAAGCTTTATATGTGTTTATGAGTGCAGTCATAATGCATTATGATTGATTATAATGAGCATTATAATTCACTATGAATGCGCTCATAATGCACTATAGATGTAGTCTTCATAGAAAGTGTTACCAAACTGTCAAACTGCATCAATAACAGGTCGTAAAATTAAACATTGTACATCACCGTAGTAGATACTTTTAATTACTGTAAATCAAAGAATAGTAAAAAACTTTAAATTCTACCGCCATAAATTGTAGAAAACACACAGTTTTGCTGCAAAAATATAAATTTTTCATGTAAAGTTAATGGAGAAATACCACGATGACACAATTATCCTAAAAGTAATGGGATTATTCTGTATAAATTACAGTTTTCTTGCTGATATTTACATTTACATACGCTCACTGTGTTTTTTACGGTGATGTTCTGGCAACCACAGCTGCCGGTATTTTACCGTAAATTAAACAGATTTTTTTTTTTTTTACAGTGTACAGAGTGCTGTTATCACGGCTGGAATCCTTCACAGATACAGATTAGACAGAGAGAAAATCCAGGAAATTAGACAAAAACATGCGTGTGCTCACAGGATAAGTGTTCACACAAATACACAGAGGAAAACCATCGACAGCATGCTCACATAGCCGGCAGCGTAGTGGGTGGATATGGCGGCCTGTCGTATTTAAAACGCCTTTATGATCACTCTGCTGTCAGCCAGTGTGTGTGTGTGTGTGTGTGTGTGTGTGTGTGTGTGTGTGTGTGAATGATCTGATAGATCAGTCAAAACTGCCTCGACACAGAGAAGCTGGAGGCTTCACCGTCTCTCTGCATGTGTCTGTTTGTGTGTATTTTTGACCTGACCAGTTTTTGCTCACTTAGTTTTTTCTAAATCTCTAGTAAACAGGGAGGAAAAAAGTGTTTTTGACAGAAAAGACAGCTGGTTCAAGCCCTGTGTCAGCAGTTTCTTCAGTCAAAGTGGGTCAAGCTGTTTGCCAACTGCCAAACATCTCAAGATGAAACCAGTTTGACCTCAGCCTCACCACTGCAGCCAGCCATCCAGTCAGGTGGGTCACAGCGAGGTCAATGTGAGAACCCATCGGCTATCAGTCGGACGATGATTTAACCTGTAGGGGCAAAGGCAAACGTTTCTAAGGTTCAGGTGGAGCCAGTAGAAGTGTGGATAATGAAGACTTCCTCTTCTGTGTTAGTCATGTTTCCAATAAAGTCAGGTCTATCCAAGATGGTGGCGCATGTACACTACTGGTCAAAAGTTTTAGAACACACCAACTTTTCCAGAATTTAAAGGAACACTCCACAGTTTTTTCATATTAAAACATGTTATTCGGTCAAGTAAGACGAGTTGATACAGACCTCTTGCGTCTCAATGCGTGCACTCAATCGCCCTGGCGCGCGGCGCCACTTGGCTAGCACTTAGCTTAGCCCAGTTCATTCATTAGGATCCAAACAGATGGACAGTTAGAAGCGACCAAACTCCTCCACGTTTTCCCTATTTAAATACAGCTACACGAGTAGTTAAACGACCAAGTATGGCGACACAAAATAAAACGTGGCGCTTTTCTAAGCGGATAAAAAGGAGAACTATAATGTATGGCGGAATAGCACTTGGGAGCACTTCGACTCGGCGCAGTAATATCATCACTCCTGAGGGGAGAAGATTTTTCAGGAGTGATGATATTACTGCGCCGAGTCGAAGTGCTCCCAATTGCTATTCCGTTTTGTGTCGCCATTTTGTGTCGCCATACTTGGTCGTTTAACTACTCGTGTAGCTGTATTTAAATAGGGAAAACGTGGAGGAGTTTGGTTGCTTCTAACTGTCCATCTGTTTGGATCCTAATGAATGAACTGGGCTAAGCTAAGTGCTAGCCAAGTGGCGCCGCGCGCCAGGGCGATTGAGTGCACGCATTGAGACGCAAGAGGTCTGTATCAACTCGTCTTACTTGACCGAATAACATGTTTTAATATGAAAAAACGGTGGAGTGTTCCTTTAATTGAAAATGATGCAGTTTAATGTCTCAGTGTACTCTGAAATTAATGCACATTTGCAACATTTAAAATTCTTTATTGAGCATGATAGTGTTTTGAAAGTAAAAAAAAGATTCAAAATCACATTTTATGTTGGACTAAAGCAGCTGTTCTCAACCTGGGGGTCGGGACCCCAATTGGGATCGCGAGATGATTTCTGGGGGTCGCCAAATCATTTTGGTAGTCAGCTCTGTCTCCACAGTGTTAAAGTGTTAATGTGTTTTTGTCTTTTTTTGGTCATTTTGTGTTATTTTTAGTCATTTTGTGTCTTTCTTTAGTCATTTTGTGTATCGTTTTTGTCATTTTGTGGTCAATTTGTGTCTTTTTTGCTCAATTTGTTCCCTTTTTGTTCATTTTGTGTCTTTTTTGGTCATTTGCTTACTCTTTTTGGTCATTTTGTTTCTTTTTTGGGTGATCTGAACTGTGCGTGTGCGTGAGTGGGGGTCGCGGACAACATGCATGTTAAATTGGGGGTCGCGACTCAAAAAGGTTGAGAACTACTGGACTAAAGGACTAAAAAAAGACACAAAATGACCAAAAAAAGACACCAAAAGACACACAATGACTTAAAAAAGACACAAAATGACTTACAAAGACATGAAAAGAATTAAAAAATGGACAAAATAGCCCAAGACTCCATAGAGTTAAGTTGTTAACCCATTTCTTGTTCCCTGAAAAAGGCCTACTTGTATAATTCTGAAATGTACATTATTTTCCAGTTTTGGTTAAGCTTACCTTTTTTTATTTACCTCTGGCAGTTCACCACTTACCTTTGGACCCTTTCAAGCTGTTCATTTGACTTGAACTGCTTGAATTTCAACAAAAAAATGGAAAAATTGGGGTGTTCTAAAACTTTTGGCCGGTAGTGTATATGCAACAACCTCTCCTCCCTTTGACTCACGCAAACAGAAAACTTCTGCTGCTAATACTGACTGCTCTCTTCCAACTTTTCTAACTTATACATAACTTTGCTGCTACTTCTTACATTTACACTGTGAACTCTTGTTCTCTTATTGTTTATTTTTAAACGTCTTCATCTACTGTGCACACTATTTTTTGTCTACTTTAGTGTCAGGATAGGTTTGTCTCTACTCAGCAAAATCTGTAGTGTTGTTTTTTCAGTGTTAATAATTTCGAGTTGGTAAGTGTTGATTGAGGCTCTTAGAGTTAGATTCACTTCAGTTGGAGTTGATTTTCAGATTTTGTGACTTGTATGTTCGGCGAAAGACAGAATGCACTTTTAATATATCGTAAAATGAAACAATGAATGTTAATTATCACATTAGTGAAAGGAAATAACATGATTTTGGGGTTAAAAATACACTTTAATGTGTCAAAGTAACAATTGTTAAAAATGAATACTCACAGTGAAAGGGAATAACACAATTTTAGTGTTGAAAATACACTTTAATGTGTCATAAAATGACAAGATGTTTGTTAAAAATTAACACTCAAAGTAAAAAGGAATAGCACAATTTTGAGTTCAAAGTGCACTTATGTCATGTCATAAAACAACTATTATTATAATAGTTAACAATAACAATATTTAACACTATTAAAGAGTTAAAATATTAACACTTTTCAAAGTGTAATTTAACTCAGAATCCATGAGAACTATATAAACTTAGAAAAAGTGTTAAATTTAACACTCTTTGAGTTGAATTAACACTCGCGATTTTGCTGTGTATTTGTTGTCCCTGTGCACTTTACTGTTGACTTTAGTGTTAGAAATGTCATGTCTTCTCTTCACTGTGGGATAGTTAGAAACTTATTTTCAATTCCTTTGTATGTTTGGTACATGTGAAGAATTGCCAATAAAGCTGACTTTGTCTTTGACTTATCATGTGTGTTGACTCAGTCATGTGAGTTAAATGTCAGAACATATTCAGAAAACATCTCCCAAAAAGAGGGTCGCCGGGCAGACTATGGTCTGCAGCTTTACTGTGTGGAGTTCCCCGTGTCAGCGTGGGTTCTCACCGGGTACTCTGGCTTCCTTCCACAATCAGAAAACATGCACTTAGGTTTAATTGGTGACTCTAAATTGCCCGAAGGTGTGAATGAGTATCAGGACACAGAAAGCACTGAACCCAAAAGCATGAATCAGAGTGTCCAAAAACAAAATTTTATTTAAAGCAGCAAACAACTTATGAAGCAAACAAAAAAGCTAACTAAACTGAGGGAGAGAGGCCAAAAAAATCCTCTAGCAGAAGTCACAGGCAGAGCAAAAACGAGAGTTACATATGTAACTACAGTTCTATGAATTCTGGATGGCTTAAGCACTGGATGACTAATACCAAGAAGTCAAGTCAAGTCAAACTTTATTTATAGAGCACATTTAAAACAACCGGGGTTGACCAAAGTGCTGTACATTTAAAAAAATAAATAAATAAATAAAAAATAAAATACTAAAATACATAAACACAGTGCAACAATAGAGTAAAATATGATAAAATAAATTTAAATGAAATTTTGTTTTTGCAAGATATCCACTTAAACTTGATTAAAAGCCAGGGAGAAAAAGTGTGTTTTTAAGGAGGATTTAAAAACTTCAAAAGATCCTGCAGATGGGATGTGCCAGGGCCTCGGGGCCGCTGCCACAAAGGCACGGTCCCCTTTGGTTTTTAGTCTGGTTTTAGGGGTTTTTAGTCTGGTTTTAGGGGTTTTAAGTCTGGTTTTAGGGGCGGCCAGTAGTGGCTGACTGGAGGATCTCAGTGTTCTGGCAGGGGCGTGGATTTTAAGGAGCTCGGTCAAATATTGATTGGCTAGGCCAGGGGTCTGCAACCTTTACTAACAAAAGAGACGCTGTTGGCTGAAAAAAGAGAAAAAATGTCAGAATGGAACCGCAAAACTTATTTTGAGCCTAACATTAAAGATAAAACAGCCTTACTAAGTCTAAATTAGCCTATCAACATGACTAATATGCCATAATGAGCGTTTATTAATATGAAGAATGCAACAAAGGCCAAAGTGCAAATAAGAGGCTGGACACAGAAGAAAGATCTCAGGAAAAAAATTTGGAATCGAAAGCTCGCCTAGCTAGAAAAACTCAAAACTAGACATGCCGTTGACAAAATTTAGTAAGTTTCGTAAGCTATGATGCAGATTAAAGTTGACTTTTTAATGCCATGCCACATAGTAGCTGCACATTTTTACAATTGAAGAATACTAATTCCAATGGGCTGATAAATAAAAATAAAACTGGAGAGCTCATGTGGCCCCAGAGCCTCAGGTTGCCCACCCCTGGGCTAGGCCATTAAGAGCTTTAAAAACAAACAATAAAATTTTAAAATCTATTCTAAAAGCAACCGTGAGCCGGTGTAGCGAAGCAAGGACGGGTGTAATGTGATCACGTTTGCGTGTGCCAGTAAGGAGACGGGCAGCTGCATGTTGAACCAGCTGCAGGCTGCAACAGTGAGTGGTCCAGGCCAACATACAGTGAATTACAGTAATCCAGTCTGGTATTGATAAAAGCATGGATTACTGTCTCCAGGTCTCTACGTGGCAGATACCCTTTTACTTTTGTTAAAATCCTTAACTGATAAAAACTGTTTTTTATGACCGAGCTAACCTGATGATCGAGTTTCAGCCTGTCATCTAATATTACCCCAAGATTTTTCACCGAAGAGCGAATGTTGGTAGTAAGCGGGCCCAGAAAGCCAGCTGGAAAGTCTGCTGGACCACAACCGAACATTATGATTTCTGTCTTGCTTTCGTTCAGGTTAAGAAAGTTTGACGTCATCCAGGATTTTACCTCATTTAGACAGTGAAGCAATGACTGTACGGGGTTGTTGGGTGTTAAAGGCAGATAAATCTGGACATCATCAGCATAACAATGAAAAGAAAGATTGTACTTTTTAAAAATTGACCCTAGTGGCAACATATACAGCAGGAACGGAATTGGTCCAAGAATGGAGCCTTGGGGGACTCCAGAAAAGCTCCGATTAGTTAAATCGGACTGGAACCATCAGAGAGCAGATCCTGTTATGCCCACACACTGCTCTAGTCGAGCTAAAAGGATCCCATGGTCCACAGGATCAAAAGCAGCTGTTAAATCAAGGAGCACTAACATAGCAGGGTTTCCTGAGTCAACAGTCTTTAGCAGATCATTATAAACTCTCAGCAGTGCTGTCTCAGTACTATGTGAAGGTTTAAAGCCAGACTGAAACTTTTCGTATATATCATCCGCCACTAAGAATGATTGGATCTGAATAAAAAACACTTTCTCTGAGATTTTGGATAAAAATGGCAGTTTGGAAATAGGCCTGAAGTTGGACAGCACAGAGGGATCCAGATTTTTCTTTTTGATCTTTTGGCTGCACAAGAGCATGTTTGAACGCAACCAGTGCTGAGACAGGAATTCACAAATAAAAGTACGTAAAAAGAAGGTCACAAGGATACTGACCAACTGGGAGTCTCCTCTATCCTCCGAGCACAAATAAGAGCTTTGGGACGGTCGTAAAGATGGCGCCCACGAAAGAACTTCCGGTTCAAGCGAGAATAGAGAATAGAGGAGGCGAAAATTAAGAGCTTTGGGATGCACTGGGAATATCTAGTGCTTAAGCACCGCCTCTGGCGGTCAGTAAGAATGAAATAGAACTGGCAAGACAAGAGCAGGGCATGTGGCGTGACGATCTGACGGAGGTTGAATGAGAATGGGTATTTGAATGGGAGGCTGATGAGGATAGTGAGGGCCAGGTGTGGAAGTGGGCGGGGAAGAACAGCTGAGGGGAATGAGGTGATTGCAGACCAGACGAAGGTGGCAAGATCTGCAATGACAGGAGAGTTAGGCCGCGTTCAGACTGCAAGCGAATCTGATTTTTAGCCCATCATCCAGATTGGAACTGGATGGCTCTTTTGAAGTCTGAACAGTCACAAATCACATGAAATCCGATTTTTGCGAACCAGATCGAAACCACCTTCGGGAGGTAGTTTCAGATCTCATTTGGACAGATGCGTCTCAGTCTGAACCTCCAAACACTCAGATTGGTTTTGACTGTCCGTGACGTCACTCTACACGGCGTAGCGCCGGCAGCACAGAGACGAGGTGTCCACCGGCCGCCGCGCCCGTCTCATACGGGCCCGACGGAGGCGTCCATCCGCCCGGTTTCTCCCCTGGTGATCTGAGATGTTCTGCACCTCTACTGGACAGTGATAAGGCCAATATACTGAGGTGACCTGCCTCCATCATGTTTGTTGTTTTAGTTCTTGTCGCTGTCGCAATTATATGACGTCAGACGCTCTGACGCCGTTACTATGGCAACCTGTCAGATCAGTCAATAATGTGGCCCAGTCTGAACAGAGCCATATCCGATTTGGACACTTGCTAAAAACAGTGTGGACAGTCAGCCCTCAAAATCAGATTTGAGTAGGAATCTGATTTGAATCAGATTCGCCTGCAGTCTGAACGCAGCCTTAGTGACAGGTGTATGAACAGGTGATGAAGAAAAACAAAAACAGTCCTTCAGCAGGTGATCCCGTGACAATGAGAGTGTGATTGTATCTACAGTATGCGTCCAGGCTGTACCCCACCTCTCGCCCAATGCCAGCTGTGATTGGCTCCAGCCCCCCGTGACACGAGTGCGGATAATGAATGAATGTTACAGACTACGGTTTATAAAAACAAACTTAAAATCACTTGATGAGCACTGTACCTTAGGACAGCAATACAAATGAGTGCACTTTAAGGCTCCGTTTACACGAGGACGGTCTGAACAGAAGACACAAAAGTGGCGTCGCGTCTTCACTTTCTATTCCTCGTTTAGACGAGCGTTTTCAGGAGGAAATCTGCTGCATACGGTGACACTAAAGTGTGTGAATCGGATTGTATGCAGCCAGGCGGCATCACTTAAAGCCATAAGAGCATCTTTGGGCATGCAGAAGTTTTCACGCCATACATTTTCATCAGCTACTCCTTCCACAAAGTTCTCCACCATCACTAGATCTCCCAGGTCTCGTTCACAGCCGTCTGGCTCCTCCCACCAATCGCTGCATCCAGAATGTGATGGAGGTAATTCCAGATCCTTCTCTGTTCACTAATACTATCTGTACATATCCTGGACATTTGGTGGAAAGACTCCTGTAAGTTTATTAGAGCTGCCAGAGCAGCTTGAAGGTCCCACCATGGAAATAATCCCACGTTTCTTTATTTCCTGTCCTGGAGCATGTATGTGACGTAAACACATACGTGACGTGAGCAGATCAGATCAGAGTTTTGTGTCTTGTCAGTGTAGACGACACGCTACGGAGGAGAGGATTACACTTTTACACTTTGGAGGGTGGTTTCAGATTTTTGCGTTTTTTTGCGTTGTTCTCAACCTTTTTGAGTCGCGATCCCCAATTTAACAGGCATTTTGTCCCGCGACCCCCGCTCACTGAACACAATCTCACACGCACAGTTCAGATCACCCAAAAAAGAAACAAAATGACCAAAAAAGACACACCTTGACCACAAAATTACAAAAAAAAGACACAAAATGACTAAAAAAAGACACCAAATAACCAAAAAAGTCTCAAATTGACCACAAAATGATAAAAAAAAAGACACAAAATGACAAAAAAAAAAACACACAAAATGACCAAAAGAAGACCTTAAGTGACCAAAAAGACTAAAACACATGAACACTTTAACACAGTGGAGACAGAGCTGACTTCCAAAATGATTTGGCGACCCCCAGAAATCATCTCGCGACCCCAATTGGGGTCCCGACCCCAAGGTTGAGAATAGCTGGTCTAAACGAAAGGCACTTCCGATAAAATATTTTGTCGTTTTTACCAGCAAGCGTCCTCAGTCTGTGGTCTAATCTCGGACTCTGTGTCCATGCAATTGTGCCAACAGGGTCACAGTTGCAGCAACTATTTTGTCCCCAACTTCCTCCTGTAACACTGTTTGTGCTGCAGCTCTCCCCTAATGGATAAAAGGCTCAGAGCAGAGTGACAGAATGACAATCTCCTGTTATCTTAGCAATAATACGACCAGGAGCCCTGTGCCTCTTTTAGCAACAGCCAAGGTTATCCGGTCTCATGTGAGGGGTCAGACTAATGACTCTTGTGATTGTGTTGAACAGATCTGAGAGGAACCTCGCTCAGAGGAGACACACAGGGCCACGTCCTCCAGCCAGGCCCAGGACGGACCCATGGGCTGCTGACCACAAAAGGATTTGGTAACACTTTACAATAACCATCATTTATAAACGGTAAACAGGCAAACCACCAAAGCGCCCAAAATCATCTTGAATTCCCATCAATTCTTGAAGTCTGACTGTTATTCCTGCAAATTCTCATTCATGTTTTTATAATACAGTCTTGGAAAAAAATATTAGACCATTGTTTTCTTGTTCATTTGAATGCCTGGTACTGCTAAAGGTATTAAACTCTTATGAGCTATTTTTGTTGTGATCATTATATTTGTCCAAATGTAATGATAACAACAAAAAAATATACTCATACTAGTTTAATTTAAGAGTTGATATCTAGAAATTTTCCTTGGTTTTCTTGATAATAACCAAAATCGTTACAAGAAAAACATGTTTATATATCAGCTCTTAAATTAAACTCTTGTGAGCTATTTTTGTTGGGTAGCACTTTACAATAACCATCATTTATAAATGATAAACAGATAGTTTATTAATGTTTAATCATCATTTATAAATGGTAAACAGGCAGCCACCAAAGCGCCCAAAATCATCTTGAATTCCCATCAATTCTTGAAGTCTGACTATTATTGCTGCAAATTCTCATTCATGTTTTTATAATACAGTCTTGGAAAAAAATATTAGACCATTGTTTTCTTTAATTTCTTGTTCATTTGAATGCCTGGTACTGCTAAAGGTATTAAACTCTTATGAGCTATTTTTTGTTGTGATCATTATATTTGTCCAAATGTAATGATAACAACAACAAAAAAGCTCATACTAGTTTAATTTAAGAGCTGATATCTAGGAATTTTCCATGGTTTTCTTGATAATAACCAAAATCGTTACAAGAAAAACATGTCAGCTCTTAAATTAAACTCTTGTGAGCTATTTTTGTTGGGTAACACTTTACAATAACCATCATTTATAAATGATAAACAGATAGTTTATTAATGTTTAATCATCATTTATAAACCGTATATAGACCATTTAGAACAGTAAATACATAATTGTATTAATGTTTAACTAACTAAATCATTTAAAATGGCTAATAGAAGGTATAATAATGTAAGTTTATAGTGTCTTTACCATTAACAAACATTTAAATTACAATTAATAGTTTTATTTGCACTCATTTTAACATTTTTAACACCATATTAAGTATGTTCATGATTTTGAAATGATTCATATACCTTTAAGAAATTGGTTAAAAACATTTAACGATTAAATATGTATATAGCACTTTGTAAATGGTTAATAATTGGTTTATAAACATCTATAAACATCACTTAGTTGGTTATTGTAAAGTGTTACCAAGGATTTGATTTTTTTCGACATCTAAAATTCCCTTTAAAATCAATATTTGTCAATTTTATATTTTTAAAGTAGTCATCTTGTGTACACTTTGTTTTTTCCTTTCATTTGCTTTAATAAGTCAATCAATAATAGTGTAAAATATCAGGATAAAGGGGAAAAAAATGCATTTTTGCATAACAACATTGCTAAACATTTTGTTATTTTTCTTGTCACTGGTGATGTGTATACATATTCAGCTGTTCTTCTGTGTGTGTGTGTGTGTGTGTGTGTGTGTGTGTGTGTGTGTGTGTGTGTCACACAATAAGTCAATCAATAATAGTGTAAAATATCAGGATAAAGTAAAAAAAAAAAAATGAATTTTTTAAACATAAAACTGCTCCATAACAACATTGCTAAACATTTTGTTATTTTTCTTGTCACTGGTGTTGTGTATACATATTCAGCTGTTCTTGTGTGTGTGTGTGTGTGTGTGTGTGTGTGTGTAAGAGAGAGAGAGAGACAGCCACACACACACACACACACACACACACACAGGAATACATAAGAATCCCTCACTCCTATTAGTTGTCCCAGGGTGCAGCAAAGTGCCCAAGGAGAAAATGTGTGTGTGTGTGTGTGTGTGTATGTGTGTGTGTGTGTGTGTGTGTGTGTGTGTGTGTGTGTGTGTGTAAGAGTGTGAGTGTGATAAGTAATATGGCAGTGTCATAGAGGAAGCCACTGTAACCTTTATACAGCTCTTTACTCTGTCACTTCCTATAAAAACACACCTCCATCACTTGGAGAGAGAGAGGAGAGGAAGGAGGGAGAGAAACAAGGAGAGGGGAAGGAAGAGGGGAGGAGAGATGTGTGAGGGAGGAGAGTGATAGAGGAAAGGAGGAGGCATAGCGTGCAAGAGAAGAAAAAAGAGAGGGTGAAAATTAGAGGGAAGATCGAGCTGAAGGGAGTGAGCGAAGTAAGATGGTACGTCGATAAGGACAAAGAAAAGAAAAGGAGAAAGGGGAAAATGAACTGAGGAGGGCAGATGGGCAGACGTGAAATGACAAAGGGGCCACCAAAGAAGAAAGAAAAGAAGGGAAGTACCGAGGGAGGGACGAGCAATTGATAGAGATGTTTCATGTTTTCACAAGGTCAAGTGTGGAAATGGGCTTCCTGTGCACTCTGCTGTCGCCGCGTGCTGTCAGCCGGCCTGCTGGCCACAAAAAATGAAACGAGGAAACGGTAGGAAATTCAGGCAGAGCGACAGAAAGCAAAATGGGGAGTGGGTCAAAGCAATGGCTGCCTCTCAAGAGGAAGGATGATGGAAGGATGAAGGGAGAGTATGTGGAATTATGCCAAATGTGTCCTCCTCGGAGTCAACTCATTAGTTGAATCAGAATGTTTTGACAAAAGACAGTTTACATTCAGCATAACTTACACTTCCCAAGATAACCTTAGAGCATTTTCATTACATGCACAAATTAACAAAGGTATCACTTTCAAAATAGAATACATGTGGCAGTATTTTCCCCAAAATAGGCCCATGCTCAATTCACCTACGGCTAAGCCACACCCCCAAACGCGATGAGCCAATCACAGTGCGCATAGCTAACTCAATACACTCGGACATTCTCTGCTTCCACATCCATTGAAATGCATTGGAGTTTTCAGTCGTTTTTATGTTTTTTTTTCTTGAGATTTTAAGTTTAAAATGGTCAAACGGTGTGCATGGGGTACATGCAACTCTGACACAACATCTCCTCGTTAATGACTGGAGACAAATCCAGCGACTCCGCCTTAACGAGCGCTAACGAGGTCAGCCGGTTGGTTAACAAGATCTCGTTAGCGGCAGTTAGCTACAGTTAGCTCTGTAGCAGTACAGTGTGTATGTGCTAACAGGCTAACAGTTAGCTCTGTAGCAGTACAGTGTGTATGTGCTAACAGGCTAACAGTTAGCTCTGTAGCAGTACAGTGTGTATGTGCTAATAGGCTAACAGTTAGCTCTGTAGCAGTACAGTGTGTATGTGCTAACAGGCTAACAGTTAGCTCTGTAGCAGTACAGTGTGTATGTGCTGCTGCTGATAGCGGGAGCAGACAATAGCGGGAGGAGACGATAGCGGGAGGAGACGATAGCGGGAGCGGACGATAGCGGGAGGGGACGATATCGGGAGGGGACGATAGCGGGAGGGGACGATAGCGGGAGGAGACGATAGCGGGAGGAGAAGATATCGGGAGGAGACGATAGCGGGAGGAGACGATAGCGGGAGGGGACGATAGCGGGAGGGGACGATAGCGGGAGGAGACGATAGCGGGAGGAGACGATAGCGGGAGCGGACGATAGCGGGAGGGGACGATAGCGAGAGGAGACGATAGCAGGAGGAGACGATAGCGGGAGGGGACAATAGTGAGGTGCAATAGAGCAGCCGCAGTGCTGCACAGTAGCAAAGTGCTAACGGGCCTGCACAGTTAGCTCTGTAGCAGTGCAGTATGTGTGTGCTGCAGCAGGATGTGTTCAGTTAGCGACCTCCGTTTGTTTATTACAAGCACTGGACACTTTGTGTACAGTTAGCATGCCGGTTTGTTTACGATAAGCGGCGGACTCTGTGCACAGTTAGCGAGTCTGTCGCAGTTAGTGTGTGTAATTAAAATCACATAAAGTTACTGTGTGTGTGTGTGTGTGCGTGCGTGCGTGTGTGCGTGTGTTTGAAGCATGTGTGTGCATGTGTGAGGAGTGTGTGTGCTTATGCGCATGTGTGTGTAACTGTAATCACATCAAAGATCAAAGGCAATCAGATCAAAGGCAATCAACAGAATTAACTGACACCTGCTAATGTCCCGGAACATTGACAGGTGGAATTTCTGTCCTCGAACAGAAAGCATTTTTGGCAAAACCATAATACCTATCATTGGTCCGACTTCACTTTGAGCGTCCTGAGTTCTTCCTGAACGTCTACATTTGATTTACGTTTACATTTTTTCAGAAAAATTAAAAAATAGCTTTGTTAGAGCAATCTAAAAAAACTGTTCCATCTTCCTTTTTTTAGAAATCTTCCTGTGTTTTTAATATGGGAGCCAATGAGGCTGTTGGTGGTGTTGGTGGATCATCTGTGCGTCCTACGCCCAAACTATAACTCTGACAGCTTTACCAGAGGATTGTGAGGGAGAAGACTAATTTTCCTACGTTTCTATGTATAAATTATTTCTGTAGAGTGGAATTTGCGGCCTGGAGCGCAGTTTTCAAATTTATTTTCTGACAATTTCTTCTCTCCCTCTACACTCTGGCGATGACATCACACACTCTGACACGAACATTCCGTGCAATACACACCCATTATAATCTCAGAATTTCTCCCAAAATGATCATGGTCATTGAACAGGGATTGATAAAAAACTATATGACCTATCGAAACGTGGATTAATACACCGATACACAAGACTTGTGTCTACTGTTTAAAGTTTAAATGGAGTCTCTAGATGAAATTATGCCGGAGAAGTAGACGTTTAAAAATCTCAAATTATTGTTCTTTTTCGCTAATTTTTTGTCGGCCGTCCCATTCATTTCAATGCAAAATATTATTGCCCCAAGGCCCTAACTAAGAAGAACTAAGCCTTAGTGGTATGAGTTCTACCAGTGAGAAACCGGGACGTTCTAAGCTACTCTTTTCACGTTTGGTCCCTATCCGCTACATAGCCAAGATGGTGACCATTGGGATAAGAATTGTCCATCATTCCACACTCATCTTTTTGACTGTTAAGAGTACTCTATCGTGCATATTTGTCTAATTATGCATTCAAATTTCCCAGTGTCAGCACAACCCCAACTTCGAAATAGTTGGGATGTTGTCTAAAACGTAAAAAAAATTGCTAATCCTTTATGGCATATATTGAAAACTGTACAAAGGCAGTATATTTAGTTCAAACTGACGATTGTTTTTTGTGAAAAAACAGTGAATTTTTTAATTTTTACTTTGGGAATCAAGGTAGTAAGGAAGAAGAATAACATATAGTATGTCTCTGTGTTCTCAAACGACGGCTGATGACAAACTAAACCTATATTACTTTGTCGATCACAGAAACCCAATGTGTAGTGTAAATTCTAGAAGACATTACCATAATAGTGATGGGCATTTAAGTGACAAAGCAGCAAACATGTAAGAAGTATGATCTCTGCTGTATGATGGCTCCATGTGTGATCGATCTTAATTTCCCTTCAGATGGAGCAGAGGATTGGATTTGAATTGACCTTTACCCTGCTGCACACACTGACATTCACTATGATCACACACATCAACACTTTGAAAATATAGGGATATGGCAACACTTCATATGACATCATCTCTCTACTGCAGGAATGCATCCCACACTGTAAAAAATGTCTGTAGATTTTACGGTGAAAAACTGCTAAACCATGACAGTAAAAGACCGTGTAATGATAAATGGGTTCATTCAGTTTCAGGAACAATGAAACATCGTAAATGTATATATCAGCCAAAACAGTATTTTTTACATTTAAAAAAAGAAAATACAGTACTCCACTGTAAAATACACTGGCACCATGTTTGTCGTGCAAAAATATACTGTAATATATAAACAAGCCGTCATTTTTGCATTTATTTTTTGTAAAAAATACTTTTTTTCACAATTAAATGTACTAAACACCATATCTCCAACAGAAATATACTGTAATATTTAATGGTTAAATCTGGCATTTATAAAGTATTTTCGTGTCAGTTATATGGCAGAGCAGCGTTTCTTTTGATGGAAAAACGTTTTATTTTTACGCTAAAATATGGACTAAAATGGCAATCTTAAACGGGAAATCAACAGTGCTAATACAATTTTACCGTAATATTACAAAAAGTTGCACCGTATTTATTACGGTAATGTTCTGGCAACCACAGCTGCCGGTTTTTACCGTAAAAACAACAGGTTTGTTTTTACAGTGCAGCTGCACTGACCTAAAATCAGCTATGATATGCTACTTCATATTTCATATTATAGATTCATATTATTATAAGAATCACAATACGTGCTACAGTTTGTTGTGGTTAGTGTTAAGAAAACTATTTGTTTATTCCATTAAATCCATCGATTTTCCATTTTCTCTTAAATGTTGATTATAAGAAACTAAAAAGTTAGTTTTGACATTTCCTATATTTCGACATTTATTTGACTCGCAGCCAAAGAGACGTGACATGCAGCGCTGTAAAGCCTGTCTCACTGTCGCTCTATCTGTCGTCAGGATAGAAAGACAGTGCTACATGAAATAACATCAGACAGAGCTTGGCTGTGTGATCATCTTTACAGCTGAATGATCAAAGCTCTGCAAATACAGGAACACAGAAACTCTGTATGTACAAGGTATCTGTTAAATTCAGCACAAGCTCAAAAAAGCTGCAACCCTCTGCGCCGTAGTAATACAATATCCTCTCAATATCCTCAACTTTATATATATATGAACCTAGTCTCACAGGAATCCGTGGAATAGCCACGGATTCGCTTAACTCAAAATCTGTGGAATAGCCACGGAATCACTCAAATTTCCGTGAAAGTGATACAGATTTCGCTACAATGCAAGTTAATGCCAGTCATATCCCGTGGCACTGAACACTGAACAAGACATTTTTACTGAACAAAACGTTCAAATAAACTGTCATTAAGTGAAAATACAGTGAAAGGATCAAAGTTATGAGACCAGATCGGTAAACGTCCTCTTTTCTATCTATATAACGTTATACATAACTTTATTGACACGTTGCCATGGATACGCATTGTTCTGCTTCTCTCCTGATGACGGCTCGCCTTGTCAGTGACCTGTCAATCAAAGGTAGCCCCGCCCCAAATCATACGATTCTTTATCTTCTATTTTCTTCTAAATGGGGCCATTATTAGAACTATTGACATCAAATTGTCTTGAAGAAATTTTTTTACTAGCGATTGAGACCATAATGTTGTCCCTGAAAAATTTTTCTGGGGTAATAAATCAAGTGAGAAGTTTTCAAATTTAGCACTGAAATGAATGGGCAGATTTCTTTTGCAGCCAAACTTAGCGCCCCCTGCTGGAATTTTCGGTGAATTGCAGGCTTTATGCACTTCCTGGTTGGCCTCCATGCTCAGACACGGAGATTGCCGCCTGGGTAAAACACTGAAAAAATGTAAAATAAAGCTGTACTTCACAGTATACATTTAAATTAATATTCATATATTTAGGTGGCTAAAATACATTCTACTTCTTCCTGCTTCTCCAAGCTAGCTACCTGCTGGCTTCCATCTACTCTATGGTTTGTAGCTACAGGGTCAGTAAGTAGCTCAAAATGCTAGTGTCAGAAATAGCTTCAACTGCACTTCATCCTCAAAAACCTGTATGTGGAAAATAAGGTACAACTCATTCACTTTGCTAAAGTTACGAAAAACCTCCTGCAAGTTCAGACATGTGTTTGTCATACTGAGGTCCATGGTCTTTTCCCTGTTTGTTTTCAGTTGAAAGGTGTACGGTAATGTTTTAATAAGCCTCTTTCCAGAGCATGACAGTACATTTTCTTTTATCAATACTTTAGAAGGATTGGGTCTGAAGTGACCTTTACCCTGCTGGACAGTTTGACATTTTTCATGATCATCCACTTGACAGGACATTCAAGATTGTGGGCTTTGGAAAGATACTAGGATAACAAATTACTTACACAAGTGGACACAAAAGGAATGCCATTGACATATGCTTCTGTCTATCGAGTGCGGGCCGAGAAATATCTCAACACGATACTAAAATACTGCAGTCACACATGGCATGAAAAGGGTTTTTAATGTTTCTTTGTGATCTCTTGCATAAGAAAAAATCGGAGGGGAGTATAGTTATAAGGTGGGGGGAGGGCCTCCCCGACAACATGTTAAATTGCTCCAACTTGTGAAATCGTTTCATCCTTAATATCTTAATATGACTTTTCATGTGAGCACCAATGTACATGTTAAGATAACCCTGATCCTGAGACAGAGCTGTTGTCCTCATATGTCATAGACTGTATAATAGTCTAGACAGATTTCAGAATAAAGGCCTCCTATAAGAAGTGAGGAGCATTTATGGGTACAAGTCAGGAACCGGCCTACCTTACATATCTCAAGGGTGCTGAGTCCAAAAAAAATGGTTCCCAAGCGAAATTTTGAGTTTTTGACCTTCTAATTTGTATATCAAATGGCCAATTGCCCATCTTGCACAGTCATTGGACCATTTCCCCTTAGTTTTTTTGTAAGTAGGCAATCAAAGATGAGGAAATTAAGTTTCTGGATCTATAGTCTAGAGTCAGAGCAAGGATATAGTGGAGGCTCAGTGTTTTTTTATGTATATATATGTATGCAAAATACCAACTGGAACATTTAAAAGTGATATTGATTGAATATTTATGTCGGCCTTAAAAAAACCACAAAAATAATGCTTAATTTCACCTTAAAAGTTGGTATTTTGCATATATATAGATATAAGATGGGCAAATTGGCCGCCATTTTGATATGCAAATGAGAAGGTCAAAAACTCAAAATTTCGCTTGGGAACCATTTTTTTTTGGGATTCAGCACCCTTGAAATAAGTAAAGTAGGCCGGTTCCTGACTTGTACCCATAAATGCTCCTCACTTTCACTTTTTGGACAATTCCGTCTAGACTATAAAGTCCAAAATATATTTTTATAATAAATGCCAAATAGCAGCCATATAAGTAATGTATGTATATAAAGTGTATAGAATGTATGTAAATGTCTTGTTCTTTATATTCTTTATTCAGTTTTTTTTATATATATGTGTCTGTATCTTGACCTAGCCTGGGTATACCCATGCTGCCTTGCACACTGAATTTCGTTTCATCACACAAGACGTCAAATATTCCGCCGTTCCGGGATAGCCGATTCATAGTGGTCCCGCTTCCGACAGTTCCACCAATTTTCCGCCTTTGTGACTACCTCTGGGGGTGTAAAATATGGTCGGATCATTTTATCCCGGCATCCCACTTCTGGCACTTTCATAGTGCAGACGAGACGTTACAGAGCTGTAAATGTCCCAGCATGAAACGGCACTATGAACCTATGAAAGGGCCTTTAGAGATGTTGTCATTAGGGTTCATGAACCAGGGACCTGAATATACAAAATTTAATGGCAATCCATCCACACTGCAAAAAAAGAAAAGTTGTGTGAACTCAAAATTTCAAGGCAACAAACTTCCATAAAATTTTAAGTTGGACAATTAAACTAAATATTTAAAGTTTTGTTTTTGAGTTTTGCTCAAAATTCAGATTTTAACTTAACTGTAAATTGTACTAACTTATAATTTTACATTGTAATAACTTTTAATCCTTACTTCTGCTAACTTCTGCAATGTGCTGAATTGGTACGATTGTAACGCCGCTATGAAATGTCAGCTAATGTTGCGACCACAATGTTGAGTTAGCATTGATACGCTAATGGCTACTCTTGTAGCTGTAACAAGCTGCGCCGCTAGCATCAGTTAGCCGCTAGCATCAGTTAGCCGCTAGCTTCAGTTAGCCGCTAACATCAGTTAGCCTCTAGCATCAGTTGGCCGCTAGCATCAGTTAGCCGCTAGCTTTCGCTAATGACCGAATTTCACCGCTTTCCCGCATTTCCCAACAAAGAAATAAGAGTTATCAGAACTATTGTCCCTTGTTGTGAACCCCAACTTAAAGATATAAGTAACAACAACTCACCAACTTGTTTTTGAGCAGACAACTGGCTTCCTTTGTTGTGCTAACTTACATTATTGACCTAAATGTCAATAATTTATATTTCCAA